>NW_024345600.1:3411323-3617355 GCF_902729225.1 Pteropus medius
CTCCTCTCCTCTCCTCCCTCCCACTTCTCCCTCTCACTTCTTCCCCTTCTTTTTGCTCCCCTCAGCCATCTCCTCAGGGTGGGCAGCTCTGAGGGGGCTGCAGATTGCTATGGTATTTTCTTCCCTGGTTGGGGAAAGAGATGGGAGAAGCAAAGGCAAAGCTTCTGCCCCATGAGAAGTAGGAATGGAGGCGGGCTCAAGTGGAGAGAAGTGGGTGGAGCTACTGAGCTGAGGTTCCAGGCTGCGGGGAGGGAGGACGGGGCTGGGGAAGGCGAGAGGGTTCCATCTTCTTTGGAAAGCTTCTTCTGCCAACCCCAGCTGGGGGATCTCTCCCTCCTCCGAATAGTGTGTCATCTTTGCTACATTTATGCTTTGAATCAATTCAACAAATACTGTTGCATATCTACTATGTGTCAGACCCTGCACACACACACACACACACACACACACAAAATCGAGTAAAACACAATCCCTGTTCTCAGTGTCGACCAATCCCAGGACAGGTGAAGCTCCAGAGGGTGTAACTGTTTTGGTAACGATGCCCAGCTACGGAATGAGGAGCATCGTATTATGGATAGATACGATGGAGCATCAAATAATATTTTTAAATAATGAAAAAGTTAGTTTCTCCAATAATCCTGCAAAGATAAAGTCTCGGTTTGATGCTAATGTATCCTTAACCTCTCTGACGCTAATTGAGCTTCTCTCTTTTTTTTTAGTTTTTTATTTTATTTTTTTTAATTGAGGTATAATTGACATATAATATGACATTAGCTTCAGGTGTAGAACATAATAAATTTCTCACAAAGAGTGAACAGACCCCCAGCCTCGGACCTTCTGCAGCCAACTATATCCAGCCACAAATTAATGATGTTATTTTGTTTCAGGTATGGTTTATTTTTGTAGTTATTGTCCATTTGTTGGCCGGTGATATTGGTTCTCCATTTATGATAATGATAGAGTATTTTCTTTTCAAATAAATTTAAGTTTTAAAAGTGAGCCAATTTAGCTAAAATATTAAGCAAATAACAATAGAAATAGTAAATTCCTATGCCTAAAAGCATGAGAATAGTAAACAGTGGTATTCAAAATCATGACCATGGTATTCAAATAACTGAAATTGTGAGACCTTTTATAAGGGAAACCCAGAAGAGAAGTAATCGGCATATATAACTGTGTGAGTGTATCATTTCCCAACTAGACAGTAAACCCTGCACCGCTTCCTTTGGGGTTGCCAAATCCACAACCAGGCACGTTCTTTAATTTGGAAAATGGGAAGGAAATTCAACTCAGCTCATAAGGAGGCTAAAAAACTAGAAAATTAAAGCAAAAGATGGACACACGGGGGAGCCAACTTGAAACCACTGGCAAAGAAGAAAACGCAAGGCAAGAAGGAACCCCACACCATGCCTGCAAAGAACTACGGAGATAGTGACACTTCGTTTTATGACATTCTACCAACTATGAAGCATTTCACCTGTGAAAGGTGCTGGCTACAGATCTCAGATAAGAAAACAGACACGGCGTGGCTAAGGGACTTGCATAAATAAAGGCACACGTCAGTGAATCCCACTCGTTCCCTCCACACACCAAGTTCTTCCTACCATATCCTGCTGCTGGGGAAATCCAGGTGATGGCCATAACTTCCACCGATAGTCACTGGTGTTCTAAATGTTCCTCTAGCGAAGCCAGGACCCCCAGGCCCCACTCGCAGACCATGGCCCGAGTTGCTCTGAAGGCATCCTCTCTGACGCCACAGGGCCCAGGGAGGGCAGCGCACAGAGACACACACAAGGCCGTAACCACGGACAGGGAGTGTGTGCGCCGGCAGGCAGCAGCAAACCTACCAGACTTTGAGGGCCCTGGGGCTTCAGCTCCAAGTTTTTGGGGCTTCCTCTGTCTGCACTTGACAAAGAAGACACAACAGAACAGCACACCCATCAAACTTCACTCTTTCTGACGTCCTGTTTCTGAAAAGGTGCTAAAACCCCACAGGTCCTCTCTGAGGCCTGGGAAGCCTCGACCCTCCAGAGGCCTGTGGAGGAGCTGAGTGTAGGTTCCCTGGACCAGAAGAGCTCCAAGACAAGGGAGAAACACAGCTTTGGCTAAAACATCCACAGCCAGACCTACCCCACCCCGCGAAACCTGGCAACAATGGATCCCCAAGCAGAAACTCAATGAGACAGTTATAAGAATATCAGCGGTCACCTAGTCCAGGCCCACACCCAACCCCCTGGAATGCTGAGCTGGACAGACAATCTAACTGCTGGCCGTGGTGGGGCAGTATGAGGCAGAGGAGAGTCCCAAACCAGCACTGTTCAAGGGACAGTGAGCACATTCTAAGAGACATCAGAATGGACCCAGGGTTCCCTAGAAGCCAAAGGCCAGAAATGGCAATTCCCAGTTTCTGGAGAGAAAACACTTTGTTCATAGCTGAGCTCCTGGGCAAGTCAAGAGAGATGGAGGGACAGGAAGGTGGGGTCTCCATACCCTTCCAAGACAGTAACAGGCTCTTCTTTAGTTTCTACTGTACTGCCCCTCACAGTCATGGTGCACAGAGCTGGGAAGGCTGGGAACACATCGAGATACCATAGCTTCTATCCGTGGCCTGGATGTAACAGGAAGCATTACCTCACCTGGAGAAAGGCCACCGCCCTGCTCAGACTCGCCAGTCCACTCGCCCTTTGTGCGTCCAGAACCAAAGTCCAAGCAGGCAGGGCCCTTGGCGACCCGCAGAAGCTGGCGGAACACCCCCAGGTGGCAGTGCTCTCTGCGGATCCTTTAACAAAAGTCCTTTAAATACCCACCAACGGACGTGCTTAACTCCAACATTCAAACGAGGAACAATTTTAGTGCGAGAACCCATATGATAGGCAACAGAAAATCACGACAAAAATTAAGTTGTGAAATTAAACATGATTGGCCAATTCTAAGTTTTCCCACTGATATTCTTTTACTTCTCACCACTTCCTTAGTCCTCGACAAGTACTTAGTGGCAGACAACAAATAGCAGCTTCCAAAGGTGAAAGAAAAAAATATGTAAGAACAATTTTACATTGAGAAAGTTATCTTTATCAATGCAACTTTTCAGTAAATTGAGTAAACTATCAGTTTTTATTTTGCCATAGACTACGTCAGTCTGAGTCATAGAAAGCCAGTACTTGCAAGGACACAGTTTGAGAATCCCTGACTATGCACAACCTTCTCCTTTTCCTGATGCGGAAGCTGACCTCCAGAAAGCAGCCAGTTGGTGGCAGAATGGGACCCAGAACCCAGGTCTTCTGACACACACGCAGCCCGATCCTCTTTCCGCTCCACTTCCTTCTCGGGTCCAAGCATACTCCAGACTGAACCACATGCTCCCAAATGCAATTAGCCGTGAAGGCTCCAAGCACCAAGTAGGGGCTCGGCTGATGTCACAGCTGTGCATAGTCAACGTGCCCCATGAATCATGCCGCTGCCTCAAGACTCCTCAGGAACCTTCTCTGAGCCAGTCCATCTCCAGAGAGCAGCTTATGGGTGTCCCCACCTGGACTCCCTTCACACAGCAGCCAGGTAGGACTGCCACTCACAGCCTGGGCTTCTCCTACGTTTTGGGCGGGGGGCGGAGGGGTGGCGGCCATGGAGCCTCAGGACAGTCTGATGAAATATATGGACCCCTTCTCAGAATGTTTTCAAATGTGTCAGATAAACAGAATAACAAGGAGATCAAACATAATAGAAATATCGTTATCAAAATATTTACACATAGGTATATGATATAGCAATATACATGCTTCTCTATCGAAACATTAAATAGTGCTGGCAGCACATCTAAAAACTGTTGTCCTTTCAAAGTAGTGATGAACGTAAATGCTTTTGGAGATCTGTGCAATAACCATAATGTGAAATGAATCTATGTGTGATTCTATTGGTGACAAACTCAAAGGAATTCCTAGTAACATAGGTTTGTGCCTATACCATTAACTGAAGTAAATACTAAGTTTCAGTTAAATGTTGGTGAAAATAAAGTACAATTTTCTACCATCCAAGTAGAAAACTCTACCCTTGAATTCTATTCATAAAGCTCTCAAAATTTAAGAACTCCCAATGCTGCTATACAGCGCCAGGAGTCATCAGATGTAAGGCATTGGAGCACCCTAATGAGCTGACCAGGGATAGTAGGGAGACCCTGTCTGCAGTGTAGAGCAGGGGACACTTAAGGCTGCAGTGGCCCCAGAATCATCCTCACCAACTATAAATCACTGGATATAACCACTGGGTATCTCCAGACCTCGAGACTCAAAGAAAGACTCTGCCATGTACAATGCCTATATTAGCTAAACTTTCGAAACATACACAGTCCTCACCAGCATCTCTACTTCCGGAGGGTGAATCCTTCCTGGATACCTGGTAAGAGTAGGAGACACAGCCCACTTACTTCTGCTGGGAGACCCCAAGAATCTGGGGACAGGGAGAAGGAAGGTGACTTACCAAGAGCTTCAAGGCAGAGGTAAGACTTTTCCAAGTCACCCAGACCATCTGTCACTCTCCCTTAACTCTCTTCCTATCTTTGATACTGCACTTTACATCTCATTGTGTGACTCTCTGTGGTCAAGACTGCTTTCGCTAAAAGACTACAAGGTTCTTGAAGGCAAGGACCACATCTTATTCACCTCTGTGTCATCAGGTCCTGGCCCAGGATGGGGCACCTGTAGATGCTCGATAAATGTCTGCTAAATGAGAGGCAGGAGAGAGGGACCAGAGACAGAGCCTGGAAGGTCTCTCCTGGAAGATTCTTCCCTTCTGAATATCTTTACAGTTGAAGCAACTGCCCAAGCAGTCTCTGACTGACAAAGACCTTGAACTTATCAAATGACAAACGGAGAAGGGCCTTCTTTCTCCGAGTTTGTCTCAGAGCCCGGAATATCCAGCACTGCCATAAAAAGGAATGATGAGCAGAATTGAGACTAGCTGTTCCCTGACTCTCTCTTCAACTAAATACACAGATTGATGTAAATGATCGTAGGAAGCATGAGTGATACTCAAAATATTTAACAACTAGCATAGCATTTTGTTAAATCAGAACAGGCACCAGCCATGGACCCCCTGACAGTTGTACCAGGAGTGCTGGTCAGACATCAGCCTCACAGGAGGATAATCACCGAACTACAAGGAAGACAGACCTAACAGAAGGACGTTAGCCCATCTTGACTTATATGTTAGCACAGACTCTCTATAATCAATATTTCATTTGCTTAAGGAATTAACTAGCAGCATGAGCTTGTACGAATTACATCCTCTTGCCTTCAGTTCCTGCTCTCTGAAGAAACTGAACAAAATGTCAAGCCCTTCCAGCTCTAATATCCTACAATCCCATTTTCTTGTACCTCACACATTGCACCGGGTAAGAGAAAGCCAGCAAAACACACAGCCAGCCAAGGTGGTGCCCAAGCCAGAAGCTTTAAGCCAGGTCCACCATTAATCCTTACCCTCTACTATTAAAGAGTGGGATTCACAAATAATCAAAGTCCAGAAACTCCTTCTAGCCCCTTCTGAGGAATTCTGGAGACCACTAGAAGCCCTTGTCAATAAAGGAGACCAGACGTGAAGGTCCTGAGAAAGAGCCACACCCAGCTTCCTTCCACCTCTACTTAAGCTCTCCGCCTGCTTTTCACTCCACCCACTGCCCAATTTCTTTCAGAACCTGGACAGTGCTCATCTCCAAGGCTGGGAGGCCAAATTCCGCCCCTGGAGAGTCATTTTAAGGGACCAGGGGGAGCAGGAGTTAGGAGACCTAGTTTCAAGGCACAGCCCTGCTCCTCACCAGCCTGACAAAGCACTTAGTGTTTCCTATGACAAAGGGACAATAGCTGCTCAACACTTCAGTGGGGGGTATCCTATAAGAATATTGAATGTTACCTTTTAATTATAAACGCTTTGAAAAGGAAATAGACATTTACCTGCACTTAGAGGGCTTGACCCCCCCTCCTTGCCTCTCTCTGTATCCCCTCCCCCAGGCTGCCTCAAGGCCTCCCCTCAGAGATCAGATCCAATCAGCCCTGCTGTGACTCTGCTCTGTTCAGCTGTGCAGCCCCAGGGGCAGGGGCTGCTGGGGCTGTCTTTGTTGTGTTCCCTGAAGATCCCTTGGGGCAACAGAGAGGCAGGGGAGAAGCCCAAGGCTCCATCCAGCATGCTGCTTCAGGGTGGGGCAAGTGGGACAGGAACAAATCCAAAGCCAGAGGGAAATCATGGCATTTTCCCCAGTCATTACTGCAAGTCAACAGCGGCGTGACTGCTACCCATGCTCGTGCAGGCATAGCAGCCATCACCAAGAAACAGTATGAGCTGGGGCATCATTAAATTCCACTTTCATATTTTCCCCGCATTCGCTATAGCCTTTCCTAAGAACACAGGCGCTTATCCTATTCCTGAGGAGGAAATGACTCAATTTATAATAGAGTCAGCAGGGGTATGGGGACCCCCACTCCATAGAAAGGCACTGCTCCCCTCACTGCAGCACCCAACAACCTGCCCTCGACGCCTGAGGCAGAGCAGTGGACAAGAAGACCTCTGGGGACATTGTCACCCTAGAAACCCAAACAGCAAGGTTCTCCTAAGGATCAGGAAATTTCCCACATCCTAGTTTTCCCAGCAGGGCGAGATGTGAGAGTTTTAAGAACACAAGCTCTGGGCAGTTCAGCACAAGCTCTACACGATTAAGAGAGATGACGGCAGCAGTGGTGCCCATCTCCACGAAGGTGGCCCTCATTTTCCCAACTCGGCAGTGAGGATACAGGTCTCTCACCCATAGGTATCTCCAGTGATGTCTTTAAATGAAATTCTAATCAAATGGCCAAATGTAAGCAAACACAAAGACAAACTATGGTTTAGTCACCTGATACATGCTGGATAGTCTTTAAAATATGAACATGGGCAATGTCAATACATGGAAATATGCAAACGAAATGAAAAAGTGAAACCCCAAGTGGAAGATGTGTACCCGTTATCATCCTGTCTAAAGCACACCCAGATATCAACTAGGGTCGGAAATGAACACTGCAATATTCCGTCATTCTGAGTTTGGTGGATGCAAAGTTCCTTTGATCTGGAAGGCTAAGTGAATAACTTTTAATGGGTTTCTGATAAGAACCCATTTGCTTTCCATTTTTCTTGTGAAACCAGAGCCTAATGACAGCCCAGCCCAGAGGGGACAACTGAGCAGGTGGGGCCACTACACCTGCTGTCCAAAGTGCCACCAGGTGCAGTCAATCAATGTCCCCGCTCCTGTGACTTGCCAGTTCCAAGCTGCTGCTTAAGGCCAGAGGCTAAGCATCCTGACACAGAAAAGAGTTGTGCATACCCCAACAGGCCCCCAGGGAGTTGTTCCAACTCTCACAGGCTCCAGCTGATAAATCTCTAACCGCTGTTTCACACCAACATGGCATGGGGGGTGAGGGATGCAGGGAAGGATACAGAGAAGATCATGGACCACTAGCCCTGAAGGAGGTGACAATTCATTCCCAACCTCGTTGCGATGGCACGCAAGTTGGAGGCAGCCTGAATGTCCATTATCATTAGGGGAGCGACTAAATAAATTGTGGTGACTGCAAACTGCTCATCCATTAGAAAAAATGGATTAGATGCATGTGCACAATGCAAATGGCCTGAAAAATATAGTGCTGCAAGAAACAGAATGGGCTGTAAAATAGAGTGCCTTATATAAATTCAAAACGCTTACAGTGCCGAGAAACTGTCACCGCCAAGAGGCGCCTAAAGAGACATGACAACTAAATCTAATGCGATATCCAAGATAGGATCCTGGGACAGAAGAAGGACAGTAGGTGAAAAATAAGGGACTCCGAATAAAGTATGGATTTTAGTTAACGATAGTGTGTCGATATTAGTTCATTAATAGTGCCATATGTACCACATTACTGTAGAAGTTCATAATAGGGGAAACTGCCTACAGGATATATGGGGACTCTAATTTCTCTGTAAATCTAAAAGTTTTCTAAACAATAAAACACATTTTTAAAATGAAAAAGAAAAAATACATAAGGCAAGAATGACATTATACATTTCCCAGAAACACAATGCATTGGAATGGCTGCCTGTGAAGTGAGCAGGCAGCGAAGAGCCGGGGAAGCGGGGTGGTGGGGGGGTGGGCGGTGTTTAAATAAGTAACGAGAGGGTCCTTATGTAGACTGATGATGATAACGCACCATGACTGATAAGTGGGATAAACTCAGATCTTTGCTTCAGAGATCCCAACATCAACAACAAAAATAAAGTTTTAGAAAACAGAGAGTGAGCACTGTAAGGCAGTAGGCCATGATGGCTACATAGTCAGGGAGGTCTGATGAGAGAAGGGGGTACAGGGGAAGCTGAGGAACCCAGAGGAGCCCACGAAGGAGTTAAGGAGGCCTTGAAGCCAAGGGTGGGGGCTGGGAAGAAGGAGCTTTTGGTGGTTACACAACAGGAACAACAACCCAGGACCCAATGGTCAGTCCCAAAGCCATCTCTGGGCCCTCCTAACTCCAAGCCAAAGCCAGGAATATCCAATAGCAACCAAAATGAAACACACTAGAGGAAGCAAAGATGGGCAGTGATACTAGCAGGACAGGACGGTTACACTGGACTTTCTGATCAACAACGAATAATTTTTTAGTACAAGTATATCCCCAACATTGCACGGGACATATGTATGTTAAAAAATTATTTGTTCTTGATCTGAAATTCAGATCTGACTAGGCATCTTGAACTTTCATCTGCTAAATCCAGCATCTCTAAGTAGTAATAATAGCAGTAACACTTATTACTATTCTAGATACTTTATTTGTCTGGTTTCATCTTCATAACAACCCAGTAAAGAATGTATTGTTATTTCCTCTTTACAGACGTGGAAACTTTGACTCAAAAGAATCAAATCACTTGTCCAAGGTCATGAGGCTAGCAGACACCAGGCCCAGGATGTAACTATCTGCATCCGAACTCTAGAGCCCACACTCTACAGCATGACGCTGCTTCCCAACTCATCCAGGGAACAAGGCCCAGGCCTCTGATCCCTGACACCTGGAGACAGGTGTGTGGACTACAGCCTCCCACAGTGGTAGTGCTAGGAGCTCCTTGTATGGCCCTCAAAACACACTACTACCTCAAGAAACCTTCCCACCAACCCCAATTGAAGGCATCAAAGTGATCTCTGGGTTTCAAAAAGTAAAAATCAGCATTCTCACAGCAAAAGAGCCCCAAGTAGCCCTAAAAGAGCACACCGTCCAAACATTGGGGGAAAGAATAATGAGAAAATGGCTCCTGGCCAAAGGGTCTGGGTCAGGAGCATATAAGTCAGCACAACGAAGGTCTGAGCTGGGCCAATGGCATCTTGCCTGGGGACAGAGAAATGAATGAATGACCTCTGGGGGTCTCTTGGGGACAATATCTTACAAACAGATTTCTGATGAGAATGGCACCCACCCCTCAGCATGACACCTCTTAAAAGAATCATAATGAGCATTTATTGAGCACCTACTCCGTACCATGCATTGTGCTGGATGTTTTCATTGCCCTGTCTAATGATGGGGCATGTAAACCTACAGTCCAGCAGGGTGTCTGTTATTTTGTAGATGAAGAACCTGAGACCCAGGGAGGTCACTTATTTATTCAACTGACACTTCTTTATTGTTTAGACTCTGTCCTAGGTGCTGGGGACATAGCAGTGAACTAACCAAAACCCCTGCCTTCATGGGGCAGGTGGCGACACAGAAAAAAAAACAGATTAATCTCTCATGTTATTTCGGGTAGGAGGGCAAAGTGTGGTGAGGAACAGTAAAGCAGGATCAAGGAACAGAATGATGGGACAGGGGTATTCTAGCTAGGATGTGTGGAAGGAAGTAGCATTTGAGCAGAGTGTGAAGTAAGGGATGAGCACGCACAGGTCTGGGGAAGGGCGCCCAGGGCAGAGGGGACAACCAGAGCAAAGGCCCTGAAGTGAGGGTGACCGACACACACCAAGATAAGGCCAGTGGGCTGCAGCAGGTGTGGGAGATGAGTTTGGAGAGTATGGCAAGGGCAGGTCATTTTTAAAGGACCACTGTAGTATGGAGAAAATAAATGAATAAATGCCTGGCTGGCTGGCTGGCTGGCTGGCTGGATATGTAGATAAATTTCCATGGATTCCCTTAGGCTAACTACTGACCATAAGTGAGACTATATATAGCTCACAAGCTGATAAAACGTGGCCAAAGTTTGGTTCCCAAACAATGAACTCAGTTGATTCAGTTCCCAAATAATCAACTCCCTTGGGGGGTCCCAGGCAAGCACATGCCTCAGTGAAGCAGATCCCCTATAGAGGAATTTTGATCCAAAATTCAATAGGCAAACGGGTCTTCTTCCCAAGGAAACTATTACTGAGAAAGCCACAGGATGGGGCCTGAGAACACCAGGAAGAAACGTCTTGCCTTCAGTCTCTAACTAGGCCGACCCCCACACAACAGACTGGTCAGATACCCGCACGACCTGGGATGCCCTAGGCAGAGGCACTACCTATATACCAGGACTCTTCCTCAAGTCCTTGGGCAAGAAAATCTGGTTTGCCCACCAAAAAAACAAAAGCCACCAGCCAGGACAAAACCAAAGCTCCCTGCAGGTGACACTGATCACCAAGAGCCCAGCCCTGCAGGGCCACCCAATCCCACGACCCTGCGACACCTGCCCAACCTCACCTCCAAGTCCTTCTCGAGCTCCAGCCCGGCCTCCATCAGGTTGTGCTCAAATTCCTCCCGCTGCTCCTTCCTCTCCTCCTCCAGGGCATCGAGCGGCCCCAGCTCAATGTCACCAGGGCCCCCAGCATGGGGCTCCTTGCCCATCTCCCCATTGGAGACGATGGCCAGTGCGTGGCCAGGGGAGCTGTGACTGGGGTGGGCCCCACGTTTCCGGTAGTGGTAGGCAAGCACGTAGTCAACTTTCCTCTGGTTGTCATGGAAGTGCATGCGGCTCAAACGGGCCTCACCGGCATCCAGGTAGTTGTTGATGACCTGAACAGAGAGAACAGGACAGGGACGACGAGGTCTGGTAAGGAAGGGGTGAGAGACAGAGGAGGCTGACCTTGTTCTGGACCCAAAAAGGTGGACCATGCAAGCCCCTCAGGCCCAAAGTTCCCAACTGCCCCAGTGAAAGGACAGAGTGGCCTAAATTCATCTGCCACACCCA
Organism: Pteropus medius; assembly: GCF_902729225.1. NCBI lineage: Eukaryota > Metazoa > Chordata > Mammalia > Chiroptera > Pteropodidae > Pteropus > Pteropus medius. The sequence continues at coordinate 3,422,514 of NW_024345600.1, forward strand.
GCCCACAAAGCCCTCCACCCGCCTGTCCACAGCTCGGGCATCAGTGCCTTCGCACCTGCTCTGGCATCCATGCACACATGTACGCCCGCACACACAGACTGTGCACACAGCAGCAGACCCCTGCACATCCACACCGCCTGCCTCCACGCTCGGAGCCACAGGCCCACTCCTGCACAGGCACAGTCACCTACACCCAGCCTCTCTGCACCAGCGCTCCCATGCACGTCTGTGCACACATACATGACCCAAGTACACGCCGACACACACAGCCCTCCACATACACTGTGGCCCACCCGCATGTGCCACCTCTTTGCAGATCTGCGGGCATGCCTGCAAACACACACTTACGCACACACACAAGTACTCACTGGCAGGTTCTCTGCATCCATTGGAACAAAGGCCGATTTCTGGTCACCCGGCTCACTCCCACATCCCTCCCCAAGGGGATTCACTACACACTATGCTCCACACAGGCCCACATCCTCCTCCTCCTCTCCAGCCACTGGTGAGGACCCTGCCAGAGACGGCAGCAGGGTCCTGACTCCTGCTCCTGTCCACCCCCAGAGATGGGAGGTTGAGAGAAAAAGAGGAGAAAGAACGAGGCGGAGCAGAGGAGGGACCTGCCTCCCCTTTGGGTGTTTCCCTGTTTATTACTGGTTTGATACCCAGCTGCCTCAGCAGCCACCTGAGAGGTCACCTGGGCAACCAGATGCGCCAGGCACAGGGGAGAGCCTCTAGAGCTGCCACAGCACAGGTCTGGCTCCTCAGGCCTCTGGGAGGGGGCCAGGGAGTCTGCTGACCAACAGGTGGGATCACCTAGCTCCTCGCACCTCCCCCTGCCCTGGCCCCTTCTGCCCAGAAGACTCCAGCATGGCTGGGACGTGGTGCCATCAATGACTTGGAGACAGAGGATGGAAAAAGGCCCTAATGAAAACCCTGCCCCCCTCCCTCCTTCCTTCTCTCTCTCTCTCTCTCTCTCTCTCTCCTCTCTCTCACTCACTCATTCAAACACATACACACTCACCCCTGTCCCCCAACCCTAGTACTCACAGAGCTGCTGTAGGAGCTCCCTCCACCAGAAGACTCGCCAGAGTTTCGGTTGAAAGTGCCCTGCAGACCAGGGGCCTGGGGACCTGGCACCTTGAGGCATTGCTGTCCATGTTTGAGACCCTGGCGGCCCCTGGCCACTGCCCGAGGGCTCAGCCGGCGTGGGGAGCCAGGGAGCAGGGGGAGATCTGTGAGACAAAGGAGATTAAGTTGCTTCAGGTGATGGGACATCTGGGACACAGAGAAACAGAGGCACTGAGGAAGGGACATCGGGGTGGCCCTAAGAAAATGGTCATATCTCCTCAGTGACTTAGTTAGCCAGGTTTGCACTGGCCACAGGGGAAGAGAGAAAAAACCAGGAGTAGGGGGCTCATCTCACTGTACACACACACACACGCGCGCGCGCGCGCGCACACACACACACACACGGAGCCTGGAGCCACCATCAGGAGCTCCTTCAGAGCATGTCTGTCATCATCTCTTATAATTCCCGAACAAGAGGGAGAGCAGTGGTGTCAGGTGAGCCAGCGGGTAGGGCACTGCCTGGAGAGACACCATGAATTAAGGCCAAAGGCTTAGGTTTTAGGTCTTCCCCCAGGGCAGCCAGACCCGCCCAGCATCAACCCTCAAGGAAGGAGCAAGGACAGACCAAGGATGTGCCCACTGATGGCGGGCGTGGCCTCGGACAAAAGGGCAGCCTCCAGTGCCCTTGAGGAGTCACCACACGCCACCATCTCCACCGAGACCTTAGAACTCCGCAGCCCTTCTTGGCCATCCCCGAACAGCCCTGCTAACGACGTGGGCAGGACTGCAGTGGTATTTCAAAACACTCCCAGCATCACTCTGGAGGAGAGGGAACCCCGGTGATGGAGCTGCAGCATGTTAGAATCCGAGGGGACTAGGAGATGAAACACTCCAACTCTGTTTTGCGCCAAAGCCCCAGACAGGGGCTACAAGTTGCCAAGGTCTCGCGTCTGATCAGACCCAATTTCTTAGAAACGCCTTTTCAAGCCGAGCAGCACAGCCCAGGGCACCTGGGCTTAAACCTCAGCTCTGCCCCTTGCTGGCTCTGAGACCTCTCTGAGCCAGTTTCTTTAACTATAAAATGAGGAAAATCCCAAACTTGCAGGATTATAGTGAGAATAAGAACGAGAAATGTGATGCAAAGTACCCAGGGCAGTCATTAGCCTATGTGCCTACAATAAAAGATGGATATTACAATTATTATGTTCATTTTAAGCTCTATGTGAGCAGAAATCACACCTTGTACAACCAGCTCAGCCTTTAGCCCCTGCTGAATGAGTGAATGAATTAATGAATAGCAGCTCTTCCAGGTCTCTTGAAACAGAGCTTCTGGCCAGTTACCAGGTTGTGGAGCAGCCCCTGTGTGCCCAGCTTTCTGCTGGCAGTTTCAGGAAGCCTAGAACATTTGGTCCCTGAACTTGAGTAACTGAGCATCTTTTTATGAAGACAGAGTTGGCAAGCAGGAAACACAACTATGATCCGCAGAGTGAAGCTTTCATAATTTATTTCTATACTGTGGGCTCCAGTCCATATTGTGAGAGACCAGAAAGGCTAGGCCAAGGTAGGCTTGCCGATGAATTAAGCCTGAAGCTGGTCTTGAAGGGTGAGTGGCTTCCGGAAGGCACTCGCTGGAGACAGACACAGAAGGCAGGTGTAAGCATGCACGCTATTGGTGAGAGAGCGGAGCCCTCAGCTCAAGACAGCAGGGGAGGGGCTCCTTCCTCGGCCTCTGGTCTTGCCTCGTCCCTCTCCCTAGTGCCTTTCTGTACGTTTGCCCACCAACTAGCCCAGGGCAGAACTGAGAAGCCCAAGACCACTCTGACGTGTGACTGGGCAGATGACAGTGATGCTCACCACAGTCTGCCCTTCCTTGACAACTATATTCACATTCACAACTGCGACTCAGGGTAGCTCAGATTCAGAGTCAGCCCAAAGCTTCAGTCACACCACTATCCAGGAGCCACCATTCACTAAAGGTGCCACCTGGGGTTTGAGGTTGGTCTCCAGGGTCCCCCTAGCCATCCTGGCTACGCCCTCTGCTCATTCTGACATATGGATCACGGCTGCCTGTGGTCCTGCTTTCATGCCCACATTCTCCCCAAACCAGTAATTAGAGCGCAGCCTACGGTTCAGTCATTCAGCTCCGAAAAGATATACCAAGCCCTAATGACACAGATGTGGAGAGACCCAAAGAGCTGGCTTACACCATGAGATAAAGCTGAGAGAGTGTGTGAGCGAAGCCTGGCCATCGGGAAGGATGGGACAGATGAACACACTCCAAGGGAATCCTCTAAGAAGCTGAGAAGAGGTGAATTGAGGTTGATCAGACATAAAGGCCCATACACAGCCTAGGGAACATGTTACCCATTCGGAGAAATGTAAGCAAATTTCCTTCATTAACCATTCACTTGGCTCTTGGCACATGTTACCTTGAATGACAGATTCCTGGGTATCCACAACTTAGCTACCCTCCTGGACTATGGGTGTCATCAGGCAGGGACACGGCTTACCCATCTCTGGATCAATTAGATGGATGTTCACAAGGCTTGGACTCGGGGCCTCTTCTGTACACTCTAATTCCTTCCTTGAATGCTCCCATCCACTGCTACGGCCTTAATTATCACTGCGTGCTCATGACCCTCGAAATTTTTTAACCCTACTCTCCTCTAGCCGCCAGCTCATACATTCCCTGCCTACTGGACATCACCAGCTTATGGTGAGGGGTGCTTCAAACCTCCCACCAAAACCATTATGTCCAAAACCAAACCTAGGATCTTCTCCACAACGCAGATCTTTTTCAGCGTCCCTATCGCTATAAATGCTCCCACGGTACTCAGTCCACAAACCAGAAATCTACAGACAGCCTTGACAGCCTCCTTCCCTCACCCCGTATCCAATTTGCCACCAGTCCTATGAATTTTATCCGTGAACTATCTCCCAAATCCATCTGTTTTTCACCACCTCATGACTACCACCCTACTCCAAGCTACCATCCTCACTCACCTGAATTCCTCCAATAGCTCCCCACAGCCCCTCTGCTTCCACCTTTACTCCCCCTTCATTGTTCTCCACAAGGCAGCCAGGGGGTCCTTTCAAAATGATCTGGCCATGACACCTTCATGCGTGGAGACGTCTGGTGCGTCCCGCCACTCTCAGGCTGAGACCCTGCATAATCTGGCCTGCCCACATCTCCCCACATCTCTCCCCACGTCCTGCCTGTTCTCTGAGTCCTACCATACTGTGCTGCTTTCAGTCTCTTTAATGTACTACACTCCCTCTCGGCCCAGGGTCTTGTGTATGTTCTTCCCTCTGGCGAGAACACGCTTCTTCATCTAGCTGTGGGCACCTGTTATTTTGGTCATGGGAGACCCAGAGAGCAAAACTAGCACATTCGTCTTTCCCAGAGCCGCCCATCGAGGTGTAGGATAGCAATATTCAGATACTACTAGCAAAGCTAATTTCCTTCCATCCCAGACAAGACTAAAGTTCCACAAGCCAAGGTGGTACAGGTGTGGGGCCACACTGACCCATGTAAAGTCATCGGAGGAAAAGCCTCTGGGCTTATCCAGTGGACTTCATTGGTCAGCTGGGAGCTGCAGAGAGTGAGGCTCAAAGAGCAGCATTTACTGTCTGGTGTCACTGAGTAAAGATAACCTATTGGTGGCAGCCCATTGTTTGTCCAAAGAGACTTCTCCTATGCCCAAGCCTTTGCCCGAATCTTCAAATGACCACCCCCTATGTGACCAGCCCCTCTTTCAATTAATTGTCCAGACCCTCACAAGGCTCCTAGAGCATTAGAGCTAGGGGAAAGGGGAACTCTCCCCATCTAATCAAAGTGTAATCAGATGAAAATGACCAAAGGCCTCTCACCAGGCATGAAGAGAGGGCAGCCCAACCTTGGCGGCAGCACCTGCCAACATCTATCGTTGCCCCAAATCCATTTTCCTTTTCCACCCTCAAAGTTACACACCACATTACTCCACCTTCCCACTCCATGGTTCCCCATCGCCAGAGTATAAAATCTTTACCATGAACTGAAAGTTGCTACATATATTCTCCAACCGTATTCCCGCCTTCTTTCCCATTCCCCATCTCTTGAAACTAGAGTGTTCTGAATATTCTTATCTGCTCCATTTGTGGAGACCCTGAAGCCTACTGGAGCCACAGGGGCACTTGATGAGAGGGGAGGGGTTGCGCTTTTTGAGGGTGGAGAGGAAATGAGAAGGAGGGTAGTGTTCCTCTCTTGGCCTGCTGTTTGGAGGCACCTGCAGCCTGTCGAGGGGCCCATGGCCACAGTGGACAGTCTTTGTCAGGCAGAGAATAAGAAAAGCAAGATATGCCAGATGGCGTATTGAGACCACGTTAGCTCAGGGGTAGGCTCTACAGAAAGCTATAGCAGAAGCACCGAATGACAAGAGAATTGATTTGCTTACTCATCTGGGACCGCCACACATTGTTCTGCCCTTTAGGTCCAGTCTTGGCTGTTTTAGTTCTGTCCCTTCTAGTTGGATCCGATCTCCACCACCCAGTTGGGCTTGTAGGTACCTTAGGTTGCTACAGAGGCAGAGGAAGGAGCGGGATCAGAGGTTTTGAGAGCAAAGAAAAGAGACTAAAGGCAGAGAGGAGCCCAAATCTAAATGAAAAAATAGGTAGAGCTTGTTTTTAGAGTCCTCTCAGCACCTGCCTTTTCATTGACCCTGGGCCTGCCCAAGGCCCCTCCCCAGCTTTGGTCCCCCCATATTCTATGCCTGCACTTTCCTATCTACCATCAGAGTCTTCAACACCCACTCCTTCGTTCAGCTGTGGGCGGTCTTGACTGAAAAATTAATTTACACCAAAGTACAAACAACCCGTGCTGACATCCCAAGATAATAGAAGTGAAAGCCTTTTGAAAACGTTCAAGGGCCCTACAGATGTCGCTAGCCCTGCATGTTTGCAGGGGCAGAGGTCTCGGCTCGAGGAATACTCTCTAATGGCAGGCGCTGGTGCACCACGCTAGGGGGAAGGGAGAGATGCTGAAAGGCAGGAGTTCTTCCTGGGTGAGCCCTTCAAATCATGCCACGCCTCTTGGACAGTTTGGCAAGAATCTTCAGGATCACAGCAAAGGCTCAGAGCATGGAGGGGCCTCCAAGTAAGGGAGAAGGGCAGCAGCAGGACCTACGGGCGAGAGGTGGGGTCACCAGCACCTTAGAGTAAGAAAGGCTCAGGCAGTAAGTAACAGTAGGAAAACTGGAGCAAAGGGACCCAGTGGCACAGTCACAAGGAAGGCAGGGCCAGGCTGGGCAGAGAAAGAGCAGGAAGGGGAGTCGCCAGGCACAGAGGAGGGTGAGGTGAGTCATCAGGGCCCAGGGATGTTCCCAGGGCCTCCAGGAAGAAGAGCAGGAGGTTTCCTAAGGGGCTGGACTTCCAGGCAGCTGGGCTTTTCCTCGAAGTGTCCCTCATGGCACTGCTGTGATATCATCACATTGCTAACCACTGACAGGTACAGTGTGAAGAGCCCTGAGAAACAGCCGCTGTCACCAGCCTGTCAAGGCCACTGTTTCTGGCAAAACCAGATTGGCCAAGGCTGCCCTGAGGGGAGACAGAGCATCCACATTCTCTCAAGCTAAGAACAAGACTCTGGGCAGGGACGGTCCTACTGGTGCACAGGCCCTCTTAGGAGCCTTAGGGAGACCTGGGCACTTTCAGACTTTGAAGGTGCTCACCCTGGAGCCTCCCCAGCACGCTGGGATGAATGGGTTTCATTTCAGCTAGAATCAGCACTTTCATTGAAGTCTGCTTTCCTGCATGAATTCAACCCAAGACAACAGTTTAAATTGGAGGCTCCAAGCTCTAAATTTGGACCCAACGGCCCTGCTGGTGACCCCACCTCTCGCCCGCAGGTCCTGCCGACGCCTGCTCAGCCTCTGCGTGCGGCGAAAGCAGAAGCATGACTCTCCGGTTCCCTCCGCACAAAAAGGGTCGTCTGCAAATCTGCCTCCTCAGCTCTGCTTGTCTAATAGCCTTGGTTCAAAAACAGCCCTCTGTCCCCCAGTGCTCAAACGTCCCCTTTCCTGGTGACGACACTGCACAGTCTGCATCCTTACCTTGCACCTGGAAACGGAGGAGTTAACCGGCCTCCCTGCCATTGATCTTGCTCCCCTTCGATTTTCCTCCGTTCTCCATCCACTCAGACTGCAGCTAGTTGTTAACGTTTCGAAGCAATCTGACCGAGATAATCCCATTCTAGTGGTGTTTCATTCTTCTTGGGATGAAGACCAAATTATCTAGAATGGCATACGCAGCCTTCCACCATCTTGATGCTTACCAACAACTTGGCATTCAAAGACTTCACATCTGGCTGTTACACATCTCTGCTGCCTAATCTGTCCATCAGATAAGAACATTCCTCTTTAGCCAAATCTGTCTCCAAACCTACTCTCACTCTGTGCCTTTGCTCATGCAGTCACTCCTGCTTGGAATGTTCTCTCCACTCACCTACGTCTCGTGCAGCTGAAGTCCTACTCCTAAGTCATGCCTCCCCTAACCAGCTAGGGAAGTCCTCAGAACGTTCAGAAAATTTGCCTGTTTGGGCTTTGCATTCCCAGAACAAGACTCTGGATGCAATTGGGGCTCAGTGATTGTTTGAAGGGAATGATGTAGGGCAAGAGTCCCCAAACCCTGGGCCGCGGACTGGTTCCAATCTGTAGCCTGTTAGGAACCGGGCCGCACAGTAGGAAGTGAGCGGCCTGCTGAGCAAGCAAAGCTTCATCTGTATTTGCAGCCACTCCCCAGCACCAGCATCACCGCCTCAGCTCCACCTCAGGTCATCAGGCATTAGATTCTCACAGGAGCACGGGTCCCTGGTACCAACAAGATTGGGGACTGCTGATATAGGGAATTAAGAAATCCTTTCTTATGAATGAATTTTGAACAGAGTGGCTTCCCCTCTGAACTGAATACAGACCTGCCCTGATTATAACAGCTACAACAACCCTAACATCTTACATGTGCTGGACACTGTTTTAAGTGCTTTACATGTACTGACGCATTTAATCTTCAGGATAACCCTGTGAGATAGGGACTATTGTTGTCCCATTTTACTGAGGAGGAGACTGAGGCATCAAGCAAGTTTTCCAAGATCACCAGCTAGTAACCGACATACTCACAGTCCACACTTTTAACCACGAGGCTATACTGTGCAAAAGAAAGAGAGCCAACCAAGACAGCTTGATAATTCCCTTCCTGACTGGACATTCTTAACATCCCTTGCCCCTTTAAAAAGGCTTTTCAACAAATAGCATTTACAGTCAATACTCAGACCCAAAATCCTACAGGTAAAAAACAAGGACAAGAAAAGAAAAAGAAATTCACTTCGGGAAGCATTTCCCTCGATGACAAAATCCACAGACTGGGACTGGGATGAATTGCCCAAATGAAACCTACTCGTTGGCAGCCCATCCTGCACCGTGGTTTGGAGTGTGGCCGATGACAGTAAGATATAAATGTCCCTCCCTCTATGCCATGAGGAAGTAGCCCGTCTACAACATAATTGGTCAAAACTGTTCTGTGAACTAGTTAATGACAACCTGTTTTGCAAGTACATTGACATGAAAAAGTGTGACGATACAATGGTGAGCAAAATGTTATCCTCCCCCAGCCCCTACACACACACACACACACACACACACACACACACACACACACACTCACCACTTTAATGAGGTTAACTGACTCCTCTCCTGGGTGTACTTGGTGGTTCCCTCAGTGCCTCTCATCCTCCTCCACCACCCACAAACATTTCCCATCTCTGGCCCTTCTCCTTCTCCTGGGTGTAACCAAGATAGATGATCTCTCTCTCATTCCTCTCTCTCCAAAAAAGATGGAACATGTTTCTGTTGCCCAAAATGGACTGGGTCTGAGGTTAAAGCTGAAGAAGCTCTTCCAATTGCAGCTCCTTTGCTCAGACCACTGAGTCCTTTGGATCTGGATGAGATCTGAGGATCGTAGAGGGACTCAGCAGGTGTGAGGGATATAGAGAAACCTGAGAATTTTATAAAATATCCCACATTCATTTGTAGTCTCGGAAATTGCTCAAATTTTTTCTCTGTGTTATAGCATCGTTAACTGACATGAGAATGTTCATGTCATATAGATGAAAAGTTTCACCTGTTAGATTGTGTTCTTCTTGAGGACAGAAATAGTGCCTATCTTGTGCACCACGGTGTCCTTAGCCCCTAGCACAAGAACTATATACATAACTGGCTTCAGGAGCAGAGAGCAACTGCCTTCCCACAACTTGGGAAGTCCCAACAGCAAGCATCAACTGAGATGGTAATAACATGAAGAAGCTTGAAGAATTGTCTGTGAACACCCTGGCGACACTTGTAGGGATTCCCATAATTGCTGGGCCAGACTTTAAGGGGCACTGTCCATCCCATAATAATTAGCGGGAGAAAAGCTTACGAGGCACGTTTTTTTTTTAATTTCTCATGATTCCACCTCTACTAGGCTACTGTTGCCTAGCCAAATATACATTGCTGTTCCCTAAAACCATATGTGTCTTCATTTGACAATCAGTCAAATGACTTACGATCACCGCATTACAAAGAACAGAACTAGGAGAAATAGTTCTGGAGAAAAAGGAACAGAAGTATACAAGAGCTGCTCTGTGGGGAGGAGAAGATGGTCATGGGAAGCCAGAGTTAAAATATCAGGGTTCGGCAATTGGGAAAGGTAAGGACAAATGGGGACATAGAGTGGTTCCCAACCTTGGCTGCATATTGGAATCGCCTAAAAAGATTAGGTGATTTAGAGTTAACTTGTTTAGGGTGTTCTATTGTGCCACCAAAGTTGAGACCATTGGTCCTTAAAATCACTAACAAAATCAAAAAGGTGAGCATAGATCTAGTTACCAGGTCTTAAAACATCAGAAGGAAGGAGAACCACCTGGAACTTGAACAAGGTAAGCTTAGGACAAATAAAACAAAGTGCCAGTTAGCACAGTGAAGATAAATATTTAGAACTAGAGACTTGTCTTGGTCTGGGTGATTAAAAAGTGAAAGGCATAAACCCAGAAGCAAGGGAAGCCTATTACTGGAGAAGAACGAAAAGCTACTGTGCCTGCCAAGCCACGAGCACACTGTGGCCCACTGGCTATGGAAGTGCCGTGAGCTTCAACCAGAGGTAGGACCCTCCACCTACGCAGCTTCAGTTTGGCTCACTGATTTCTAAAATACACTTTAGAACTCTGATCACAATACCAGCTTGAGAGCCAAAGGAGATAGAAATGGGTTCTACACAATCCAAGTTGATTCGAATGCTAAATGTCATTAAATGCAGTTAACTTATGGCTAAATGATATGATACAGTTTATAAATGAACTAGAGGCATATCTATCTGCCATAGCAAACAGGAAGGCAAGTATCTTCCTCTAAATTGACAATACAGACATGTGACATTCCAGGAGGAGGCTAAAGATAAGTATATAAGACCATCATAATACAGCACTCATTTAAAAAGCAAGGTTTTAAAAAGGTGGCCCTCACTTCACCTAACTTCAGAGGATCATAGCCAAGTCCCATAACTAAGTACCTTACTTAAAGCTTTCATAATGAAATTTTTATTGAAAGATTTTAAAAAATATGCCATGTATCTCTAGTTCATATATTATTTTTACAATTTCTCTTTTTCTCTTTCCTTTAATCCAATGTACTAAGTACATAAGAATGTATACTTAAATTCTGAAAAGGATTGAGTTCCCAAAAGAGAAATCAAATTCATATGTAGTGTCCAAAAAAACCAAATTGCTTGGGTTTTAAGGACAGGTACAGTATGTACTTCAAAAAAAAAAAAAAAGATTCACAATGTTTTCACCTGCATTCTCTTACTCATATTAGCTAGATATCACTTTAACTTTAAAAAAATAATATTTTTTAAAAGAAGCAACTGAATTTGTGGGCCAGGTACTGCCTCACCAGCTCCCTATTAATTAATTCATTCAAAAGCCACTTAGTAAGTATTTACCATTTTCCCTGTCTTGCCCTGGGTGCTGAAACTTGTAAATCTCAGAGGCTACTTGAGGAAACAAATGTGTAAATTCATAACTTTAATACATAACAGTAAAATAGTGTGACTATGCCATGCCAAACTGATCATTTTTGATAGGCCTCTATGACAGAGACTACTACCTACTAATCAAAATCCATGTTCTCCTCTTGCTCCTGAGCACCCAGCTAGACCATATTTCCAAGCCTTCCCTGCAATTAGATATGGCTGTGAGACTGAATTCCAGCCAGAGGAACATGAACAGAATGATACGTACTACTTCCAGGTCTAACCCATAAAAACCTCCTGTGCATGCTCCTGCATGCTCCTCCATGCTTTTCCCCTTTTAGAAAACTAGAATGACACTCTCAGGGCCACCTTGGAAGTCATGATTGAAGCTGACTGAACTCCCATCACCCCGGGTCCCTGAAAAGCCACATGGAATAAAGCCAGGCCATCAACTTGTTTACCCACCAGGACTATGACTTTAGCAAGAAGTAAACTGTTACTGTGTTTTACTTGTTACGTATTTTTCAGTCTATTTGTTAGAGTAGCTAGCTGAGCATTGTTAATTAATACAGTATCCTTCATGATAGATGTAAATAATAACTCCACTTACCAGTGCATTTAATTAGCCCACTGATATACCACCCATGTCAAATATTCATACATCAGACTCTTGCTCAGCAAAGCTTTTCCCAAGCATCTCCCAACCTGACAGATTGAACAACCCCTTACACTTCTGCACACCACATATGGGGAGAAATATGCAAAGGTAGGGACTGGATATCAATCTTTTTTTTTTTTTAGGAGAGGCAACCCTTTCTTGACCTCGCAGATTGCAAAGACCTTGTCAGCTTACAATCCCTTATTTTTTATTTATATTTTACGCCTACAGCACCTGGTCTTCGTAGGTGGTCTCCCATCCAAGTACCTACCAGGGCCAACCCTGCTTAGCTTCCAAGATCAGACAGGATCGGGCTTGTTCAGGGTGGCATGGCTATAGACTGGATATAATCTTTGACCCTTACCACAGCCTGCTACATAATAAATGCTCGGTGAAAGAGTGAATAAACATGAAGTGCTGAAAGATGAGCAGAGATAGCTCTCTGGGCAAAGCCATCTCTCCTATGCTTTGTGGTATAGAATTCTGGAGTTTTGATTATGTTGAGTTCAAGCATTTCTGAGCAATAACAAAGCTGTTTTTTAAAGAAAAGTTTTGGCCTTACCTGCAGGCAGTCCCATTGTCCAACTCTCTCTGAAGATAAGAAATAAGATTGGGATCTTAGCTTCTCATTAAAAATAAGTAAATAAAGCAGTTTCACTCTTTTCTAAATCATAAGGACCACTTTTGAGTTAATATTAGAGAATTCTGTCATTTCTGGCCCTTGCCAATGACCCACATCTGAAACTGTTTGCTAACAAAATACTTTTTGATGAAAAGCTTGCTGACAAGAACTTTGGCTTCCAGTAATAGTAAAATAACTGGTACTGGGGTAGACATTCTTCCAAAAGCAAATATAAAACAGGACAAAATTTATGAATCAACCAGTTTCGGGCACTGCACATTCATCAGCACAGAAAAGCAATCCCTGAGGGAAGAAAAACTCACAAATGTAGCCTCATCAGGACCTGTTATTGACTGGGGTTCAGGGAGCTGGAATCCAAGTAAAGCAAGGAGGGCCCACTGAACCAAGGAAACAGATCAGGGTTTGGAGCAGCTAAATGGCTGGAAATTATGGGGCAGAGGACAAGAGAAGAGAAATCTGTGTGAAGGAAGTTCCCAGATGTCTCTTTGGGGATCCTTCCTGAGTCACTGGCTGAGAGCAAGGCTTCCTATGCAGAGGATAAGATACGTGAGGCTTATCAAAGAGAGGCTGAATCAACGGTGAGATAAGAACAGAAATGCTGGAGGTCAAATGAGATGGGGAGATGTCAAAGTTCCATCCCAGCCAGAGTAGCAAGACCTTGTTAACTTGTCCTAACACTCCAGGCATCCAGCTGAGCCACAGGGGCCTCATTTTAGGAGTAAGAACAACTAGAGGAAAGTTTAGACCGTCCCTAAAAATATCCTAAGACCAAGCCCTGAAAAGATCAAAAGGAGAGATGGAGTTGAGAGGTTGAATCTTACCAAGTTAGAGAATCTAACCTAGGATTTTCACAAATACACTCTAACGAAGCAGAAACCCAAACCTAAATAAGTTCAAAGTGATCAGCAGGTAATTGAACTGCCAGCTAGAAATAATCCTCATGAGAGGAAGATCCTGTTGTATCATGCACGATGTCCACTTTACCATCAAAGCTTAACAGACGTGCAAAGAAACAAGAATAAGTCATCCATGAAAGAGACAAAGCAAGAAATAAAAACTGCTCTCAGTCAGCCCTCTGGCCTTTCTTTACCTGGTTCATAGGGACCAGGAGCCAATTTACCCCACTCACCCCAACCCTAATGGAAAATTCATGCCCAAGTTGTACTCACAGGAAAAGCATGGTCAAGGGGGCTGGGCTGGCCTTGTTCGTGAACACAGACAGAGCCTGTGCTGGGTCTGGCCCTGTCAAGGGGGTCTAGCATCTTGTTCTCATCACTCCTTCCTGGTTCTGCTATTTATTCATCTAAAGTAAACAGGCCTTGATCACAGATACACACACATGCACGCACGCACGCACGCACACACTGATCTCAAACATAGCCCAGATATAAGGTTAACAAACAAAAACTTTAAAGCAATTAACATAAATATGTTCTAAGTCAAGACAGGTATGATCTTAATGATTGAAAGATAGGAAAACTGTAGAGAAATAGAAACTACAAACATAAAAAGGAATGTAATTGTCTTCATACTTCTTATTTTCAAATCTTACTACAAAGTACTTACTACAAAGTATCTTACTATAAAAAATAGATGTATAGACCAATCCAAAGAATTGGGATTCCAGAAATAAGCCCTTGAAATTCAACAAGGGTACTGAGAAGTGGGAAAAAAAAGTGGAGAAATGGTACTAGGACAACTGGATATTCACATGCAAACAAATCAAATTGAACCCGTTCCTCACATAGAAATTAACTTTTCCAAAATGAATTACAGACCTAAATGCAATAACTAAAACTGTAAAACTATTAGAAAACAACATAGGAGTAAATCTTCATAACCTTGGCTTAGGCGATGGTTTCTTAGCTATTCTATACCAAGAGCACCAATAATCAAAGAAAAAAAGAACAGGCAAATTGTCCTTCATCAAATTAAAAAATTATTCAAAAGACACCATTAATAAGTGAACATACAGAACAGGAGAAAATATTTATAAATAATATACCAGATAAGGGACATATATACAGAATATACGAAGAAATTTTATACTCAAAAATAAAAAGACAAATAACCTAATTTAAGAATAAGCAAAGGATCTGAGTAGACATTTCTCCAAGAAGATATGCATATGGCCAACAAGCACATGAAAAAATATTCAACATTATTAGTCATTAGGGAAATGCAAATCAAAACCTCAATGAGATACCATGTTATATCCATTAGAATGGCTATAATCGAAAAGACAAGCAATAACAAGTGTCGGTGAGGATGGGTAGAAATTAGAACCCTCGTACACTGCTGGTGTCAATGTAAAATGGGACAGCCACTTTAGAAAATGGTCTGGCAGTTCCTGAAAAGATAAAAATAGAGTTTCCATATGACGCAGCAATTCCACTCTAGGTATGTACCCAAGAGAAGGAAAACATATTTGTACACACAAAAACTTGTACTTGAAAATTCATAGCAGCATTATTTGAAGTAGCCAAAAAGTAGAAATTCAAATGTCCATCAACTGGTAAGTGGATAAACAAATGTGGTATATCCATACAAGGGACTATTATTAAGCCATAAAAAGAAATTAAGTAAATATAATGTTAAAATATGGCTACACATTGAAAACATTATGCTAAGTGAAAGAACCCAGACACAAATGCCTCTTATATAAAATGTCCAGAATGGGCAAATCCATGGAGACAGAAAGCATATTAGTGGTTGCCAGGATTTCGAGGAGGGGGAAGTGGAATGTGAATGCCTGCCAATGAGTATGAGGTTTCTTTTAGGACGACGAAAACGTGCTAAAATTAGATAGTGGTTGCACAACTCTGTAAATATACTGAAAATCACTGAATTATACACTTTTAAGGATGAATTTTATGGTATGTAATTATATCTCAATAAAGCTGTTATTTTAAAAAATAAGGAATTCCTAGAACAGAAAAATTACAATAACTAAGAAGAAAGATTCTTTAAATGAGCTTAATAGCAATTGGAGAAGGCAGAGAAAGGATCAATGGAGTTCAAAATAATCAATAGTAATCATCCAAGAAAACAGAGAACTAAAGATTGAAAAATTAACAGAGCCTCAGGAACTAGTGGGATAACATAAAACAGTCTAACAAACATGTGATTGGAGTTCCAGAAAGAGAATGAAAATAGGGCAAAAAAATAATGGAAGGAATAGTGGCTGAAATCATCTCAAAATCTGATACAATGTAGTAACTTCCAGATTCAAGGTCAGCAAAATTGAGCAAGAAAAGTACAAAGAAAATCACACCTAGACACATCACAGTCTAACTGCTGAAAAACAAAAAACCAAAATCTCAAAGCTACCAGACTAAAAAGATATTATACATGAATGAAAGAATGAATAAAATAAAAATATGAATAAGGCAAAACAATGGAAACCAATAACGTGACACCTAGAGTGCTGAAAGAAAAAGAAACCTTTAACCCATTATTCTATACCCATCCAATGAAAGAATCATTCAAAAATGAAGGTGAAATAAAGACATTTTCCACAAAAGCACAAAATAAATTTGTCACCAGCAAAACTGCACTTCAAGAAATGCTAAAGGATGTTCTTCAAGCTGAAGGGAAATGATAAGAGATGGAAACCTGGACAAGAACTGGTCCTGATGAAAGTGTCTTGTTTCTCTTTCTTATATAGGAGAGGAAATGAGATGAAAACCACTGGTCCAAATGGACTATTAGACATCGAGTTTTCTATATGCTGCAAGCCACTACTTCTCAAATTAGAGGTTTCACCCCTTAATTGGTTATCTAATGGTTTGCAAACAGCATTTTAAAAAATATAATAAGGTAGAAGGGCCAGAAAAGAAATAAACAGAAACACCTTTTTTAAAAATTCAGAAACAATAAATGCTTATGCAATAAATAGTATATGCTCTAAAAAGCTATTAATGAAACTACGGCTCATTATGTTGAGCAATGTCGTACATAAATATCACTGTGACATTCTTCTTAAAATTTAATGTTGATGAACTCGTCTCCTTTCATCAGACAATGAGATCCATGTAAGTTATTGTCTCTTTTTCTGACCTGCCTGTCAGGAAGCTCAGAGATAAATTTTTGCTCAATTACAGTACCTATTCTTAGTCTAGGTCTTGTGATACAATAATATGCTCCCAATCTTTCATTATTTGACATTTGTGAATTTATCCTTCTTTTAAGTTTTATTGTCTCTAGGTTTTCTTTTCTTGTACATTTTTTGATGACTACTAAATAATAGAAATAGAAATATTTATCTGATATAGGCAAAAATCAAAATTTTTAAAAAGGAAGTAAGCAAAGAATTATTACCAAAATATTAACAACAGGTAACTTTTATTTTTATTTTATGTATTTGTATTTAAATTCTTTCCATTATGAACATGTATTATTACTTTTTAATTTTTTCAAAAAAGTTATTTTTAATTTGCTTATGAATAACAGGCAGCTGTGAAAGTGGGATTTATCTCTTTGTCAGTAAACAAGTCAGAAGATTTAGGGTAGTGTGCTTCAGTCTTATGTCTGCTAAACAGAGTGAGAACTGCCATCCTTTAGTAGTTTCAGCAGAAGCTAACCTAGATAGAGAGGTGTCAGCTAGTACATCCTGAAATATCAGAAGTGTAAATGGAGCCAGTTTCATTGGTGTGGTCTGAAGAAGCCGAGCTTGACCCCGCCTCCTCCTTCCCACGTCCAACACCAGCACATGTGGCTGCTAAAGTATTAAGATCATCTTAGGATACCAAGAATCTAGACTGTAAGGTCCAGATAGGCAGGTGTGTGCCTTTATTGATCTTTGCAAGTCCAGCACTGAGCATACAGTATTTGGCATACAGTCAGGCTCATTAGAGAAAATGATAGACAAGCTCCACTTTAGGCCCCAGTGTCTCTGACCCTCCAGACTGACCCCACAATGGAAGATGGCAGAGAATGTACACATAGAAACTGGACCCGAAACCGAGGTTGGTGTTTAGAACGCATCCTACCTACCTCACACAACCTCTTCGCTCAGCCAGCAAAGTGGCCCAGATTCCCACACAGAGGCAATCCAGAGAGCACTGAAGGTTGCTGAGAAGAACCGTATCAAACCCTTGACTACCCAAATGATGAGTGCATAGCAAGACACAGTCAGAGGAACAAATAGGCCCTGGATGCTCAGCAGATGGGAAGGGTGACAGACAGACAGCTGGGCAAGGGCTCTGAGGTCTGGTTCTAAGAACCAAGTCCAGGCAAGTGGAAGAACTCAGAGTATCACAATCTTCTGGGAGAGCCCTGACCTTGTCTAAGATTCTCCCTCCACCTGCCACTTGCCTTTGTGCTTAGAACTAACCTTGTTCAATGGAACCTTCTGTCTTGGACCAGGTTCCAACATGGTCCCTGGGGCTATTTCTTCACATCTGCTCTCAAAGTCTCAGGACTAGGAGTGACACCTATCTTCCAGTCCCTTTGGCTTATTGTTCATGCCAGTGGAGTGGGGATCTCCTTGTTTCATGTATCTCTCAAGAACTTCCAGAAACAAAACGAAATCCCTGTTCCAGGCAAAGTCAACCCTGCCCAAATGCATCTGTCTGCTCAGTATAATTTGGGAGGAAGAATAATGTCCTCCTCCCCCAAACTCCACTTCCATTTGCTTTTCTTCTAAGAAAAGCCCTCTGTAAAAGACTTGCTTGGTTTTCCCTGCATCCCGAGATGCAAATGTTCTTTTTGAGGGCAGTTTTGGGGAAGGGCTGGAGACTTCCTGGAATTCCCAGGACACTCCAGGAATGCCAAAAGCAAATTTGCTGGGGGTGAATCTGAACCTCTGTCCTCAGCAGACTGTTTCTGAATTAAACCCTGCTAGTTGTTTGCCCTCCATCAAACACTAACCACCTAACAACTTGTAACAAGGAGAGGCAAAATCTCTGAGGCAGGAATTGGTAATCCTTTTCCAAAAAAAGCGCTGCAGCAACCCTGTGCCTCTAGCCCTGCCTCCTCTCCTCCACAGAACTCGGAAATCGCTCAGGCGTCCCTCATCTCCCCTACCCCGAGGGAACAGGGATCCGCTCCCCGCACCACCCTCTCCAGGTTCACTTGAAGGAACCAATCCCGAAAAGTAGGAGTTAGGATGCGGTCTATTTCCCCTCCAGCCTCTCTCCCTACTACAACTTGCCAGGTGTCTAGGACCTGGGTCCCCAGCAGGGGAGACTCACCGCGCAGCCCGGGAGTGGCCATGGTGCCAGCACACAGGACGCAAAACCGGGACTGCCCCGCTGCTGTGCTCGCGACTGGACAAGCTTATTCCGCAGCGGGGCTAATTCCATCGCGGCTCAGCTGGGTCTGGACGTGCCCGCCCCTTGCCTGCTGCCACCGCCTCCTCCCCCATCCCCCCAGGCCACCCGGCCCCCGCCGGTAGAGGCCGACCCCGGAGTCTCCCGCCGCGCCGCGCCCCGGGCGCGCGGGCAACGAGCGCCACGTGGAGAAACGAGCGCGTTTCCGCGGTGGAGTTGAGTCCGGGTCACTCTCGGGTTAATGGAGCTGAGGGGCGAGGCCGTGCGTGCTGCCCGCTCTCCTCCACTGGGGGAGGTGCCGCACAACCTGGACCGGGTGTGAACCTTCAGCCGGATTAGCTCGTGAACCGTCTGGCTGATTAGTTTCCAATCCCACCCGCAAAGCCTCCCGCCGGCCGCCTGGTTCAGGAAACCGCCCGAGGTGGGGGTGGGCTGGAGGCGGGAGGCTCCCTGCACACCTGCCTTCACTGGACCCTGCCGCCAGCTGTCCCCACCTTGTTCTAGACAAAAGGGGCAGGAGTCTAGGAATAGGTGCAGAGAGGACAGGTAGGACAGGAAGAGGCGCTGCAGGAGGCAGGAGGAGGGGTAGGTTGTAGATGAGCTTCCCAATGAGACCCTAGGACGGGGTCAAGGGACACTGTGGAAGCCCCATCCCAAAGAACAAGAGGACTGGCGTCTCTCTGGAAAGGTTAGGTACCTGGCCATGGGCAGAGGGATGGAAGGGAAGACCTCTAAAGGTCATTCTGGAATCTACGATTCCAAGATGCCCTGAAGCTAAACATGTTCCTTAATACTGGGGACCCCGAAATGAAAAGGTATGATGTTAAAGTCAAGTGTGCTATTTATGACCACTGACCTTTTGGTGTGAAGAATGTTCTCCTACACTGATAAGATGGGCTGGTGGTGACTGCAGGAAGAAAACCGTAAGTATTATGTCCCAATCCCAGGCTTCATTCTGCCCACTAGGAGTGATCATGGATAATGTTTATAGAGGACTTCCTCTTCCTCTGGCACTTCTCAGTGCTTTAACCCACAGTAACTAATTTCAATAACTATATTCTATGAGGTATATGCCCAATTTACAGATGAGGAGACTGCAGTGTATAAGGTCTAGCAACTTGCCTCTAAGAAGTGTGCTGGGGTCCCAAAGCGGGCCACCTGCTCCAGGGTCTGTGCTCAAAACACTTTGCCATGTGGCTTCTTTCTCTCTCGAACAATGCCCCGTCCCTATTCACTCCAGGGACCTTCTCCATGACGTCTCAGTGCCAAGGCAAGTGAAAACCTTTCCACCATAGTTTAGCCATTCCCTTTCTTCTCCCCTTCTAGCACTTGCTAATCCCCTGGTTCCTCTTGACTCCCCCTAAAACTCACTTTGCGGGATTCTGTCTCATTTGGTCTAAGGGGGTGGGCAAAAAAGAAAGTCCTTGAGACCAGAGGCAGACCCTGCCCTGGGAAGACCTGAGGAATTGTGGGGGTAGGGGGGGTGCTGAGACACACCCCCACGGCCTCCACCAGTTTCTCTTTCTAAATCAAAACATGCAGCTTTTCTGATTCAGTTTTGTTTTTGTTTTTTCTTGATAGTGAATTGTCATATCAGTAAATAGGAGGAGAAAGTCAGGCAACAGTGGGTCGGACAGTAGGAAAATTGACACTTTATGCTGAAGAGGCAGCCTCTCTGCTGAGTCTCTCTGTGGCTGATGCCTCCAATAACAACACCTCATCCCCAGGTAGAGTGTTAGGCGATCAGTCAGGAGAGAGACAGGTAATGCCCTGCACTGGATCTGGTTTCCTGCAGAGACCTTAGAGGCTACTCAACATTGGAGGCGGTGATGGATAGAGAGATGACAACATTTGAATTATTGAGCAGTTATATCTATCCACTCTTCCTTCCCTCTACCCTAAACTCCCCACCAAACCTATTCAACACAATCCATGCCATTTGCCTATACTGCATCTTCCCTAGAGGTTGGTCCCCAGCAGTAACAAAAGTGGTTAAGACCCAGAAATGTAGCAGTCACTGGCTCCCATGATAACAAGGGCTGAATCTATAAGCAACAGGGATGACGTGGCTCTGGTGGAGCGGCCTGGGACTTCTTGCCTAGGTGTCAAGGCACCTGGGTTCTGAACGTGGCCCCACCACCCAGCAGCTGCGTGACCTTCGCCAAGTCACTGGAGTTCTCTGAGCTGCTTTCATCCTCTGAAGGGACAGGGGAGGGGCAGTGGTTTATATGATGTTTAAATCCTTTCCAGCTCCATCATCCTTTACTTTCAATGAGTTGAGTCTCTCTTGTGTTAAAAGGATCTAGAATGAAGATCAAGTGTCCATCAGATTCCTGTCACATATCCAGGGCATTCCCTTCATTCTCACGGGTATTCTCTCCACAATGAGAGTTTCCACCATCTTGCCGGCATATACATGTAAGCTTTTCTCACACATTTTAAGGAAAAACAATCTCTCCTTGAGAGTGACAGTGCCAGTTAGGGATTTGGAGACTAGAGGAACTGGTGAAGTTGGGTGTTAACTGTACCTCTTTCTCTCCCAGTAAAGGTGCCTGGAGTAGGCAGGGCCTTGGCATCTGGCATGCATCTGGGGGTGGGAGGGACTCAGCTCTTCACCCCTCAGAACAAAGGAAATCCCCAGTATTCTGCTCCTTATGGCAGAGACACGTATTCCTCCTTTTGAGCCTTGATGTCCCCATTTTTATTCTTGTCACTTCTTACATTATTATAGAGCACTTTACAGTTACCCCAGACTGTCATACTTATTTATCCTGCCAACCCCACAAGTGAGACTCGCATTTCTGTTTTCTAGATGAGGAAACTAAATCTGAGAAGCACTGAGGACCTTACTAGAAGCCAGCCACACAGGACAGCAAGGGCTTTCTGCAGGACCCGGGCCTGCCCCCAAGTCTGGGGTTCACCACCCATGGCTGAGTCTGTGTGGATGGGACCATGTTCCTGCACCTACCAGCACCCCATCTGCAGCCCCCTCAGCCCTCAGCACCTCTCCCTCCCACAGAGTCCCCAGCGGGTACACAGGAACTTGGTCATTCAAGGGCTCAGAGAACTCCTTGCACATCTGGTCAAACTCCTTGTCCATGATGTCAGCCACAACGCTGCCACACTGTCTATCTCGGCAGGAGCCTGGCTCCAGGGCCCACCCCTCTGTTCTGCTCAGAGCTCCTGGATTCAGAGACTGGGGAACGCAGTGTTCTTGAGCAAACCCCTTTGGCTTCAGGCCACTGGGCTAAGTTTCTGAGGAGGCCTGCCCTATATGATCCCTTCCCCTCTGCACTACGTGGAGGCAGAACCACCACTTTTACCCAGAGGCTGGCAGTGCCTCCCACAGACCCAGGGGCTAGAGTGTTTTCAGATAGAGGCTGTGTTTGCTCCCTCAGAACCAGTCTCAGAACTCAGGCCCCATCCACAGCTGTCATCTCAGTCCGGAAGACGCAGCGAACCATCAGCCTTTTGCAAGATGGGAGATTGGCCTTTATTGTGGGCTCAGAAGGGCACAATAGCAGAGCATACAAGAGGACGGGGCAGCACTCCGGCCGGTGGGGCCGAGGCAGGCAGCAGCAGGCCCCCCACAGCAATGGCGGCAGTGGCCTCACTTGCTGCACTTCCTGGGGGAGCATCTGCACTGCATGGCGTTGAGGACCTCGTGGTAGACAACGGAGCCGTTGGCGCAGTGCAGGGCCACCTGCATGGGCTCCGTCCGCGTCGGCGAGCAGCAGGAGCACTGTTCCTGCACATCCTCAGTGTCGATGTTGTACACGGCTTTGCTGGCACATTTACCCTGCAGTGGAGCAGAGAGGGGCGGGGCATCTCGATGATAGAGAATCCAGGGTGGGGAGGGCTCTGAGGCAGCCTGCTTCCCCCACACGCCCTCCTCCATGCAAGGCAAGCCTGGCCTCGCCCTGAGAAATGCAGCACAAAGGCAGGTCTCAGGGAAGTCTGAAATGTCTTCTGTCCAATGGTGCCATCACACCCAGATTCCTCTCGCTGTAATTTCTATGAGTGTTTGATTGATCTTCAGGAAACACAGTCCCCGGCTTCCATAAATAACTCTCCATTCCCTTTGAAGGACTTGTTGAATTTTTCCTCAGTTTTTTTCTTCTGGGGTCAAAAGTTCCCAGTTACTTCAATAAAATATTTGCTTTTTTAAAAAAAGGCTTCTAGTTTCTTTCACTTCTCCCTGTGAGTTTTCCAGATCCTTCTAAAATGTAACTAAGACGATGTCTCAAAACAAGGGATGCCCTCCCAACCTAGGCCTCAGTGAAGTCGGGGACCCTTACCTGGCAGTAATGAATGTCCACTTCCTCTTCGGACCTACAGTTTCCCACTTTAACATACTGCAGACTGGCAGTGATATCCTTGCAGTCAGGCTCCTCACCTGTAGGACAGGTGAGAGATGGGACTCAGGCCTGGCTGCGGTTCTATAGAACACTGTCCAGCCCACTTCCCTCACAGGGCAGAAAACAGTAACCAAATCACCAAAGCCAGATACAAGGAGGGGAATTATGTCATCCTAATTCACCCCCGCTCTTCATATTCAGATATATAGTTATTGCTGGGTTTCACTAACTTAACAGTACAATTTTAATTGCAGGAGGAGCCTAGATTCACTGCTTTGGTGATGTGGACCGATGAGACTCGTTTTTATATAACTGTAGACTCTAAAAACCATAAAGACTGCAGCAATCCTCTTATTCTTGTAAAAATATCCAGAAGCTAATGCGCAATGGAGTGCCAATAAATATAAGTAATAACTATCCATCCCTGCCTTTGCGTTAATACGATAGGACAATATTATGGCCACATAAGGGCTCTCACTGCCTTTGTGGGGGCCAAGTAGACCCTAGGAGCCCTTATGGAGTCCTCTCTTTGGATATAGCTGCCCCCGGGTCACTGGCATGGACTTCTTTACATACAGCGGTTGGTGGCATTCAGATCTGAATGCTACGTGCACACTGAGAATGCTAAGATTTAAGGACAGCTCACCATTCCCCATATGAACCCTGGGAGTTTTCCATTCTTGGATGGCTCCTAACTATATATTAGCCTGCCTCTCAACTTCCAAATA
Organism: Pteropus medius; assembly: GCF_902729225.1. NCBI lineage: Eukaryota > Metazoa > Chordata > Mammalia > Chiroptera > Pteropodidae > Pteropus > Pteropus medius. The sequence continues at coordinate 3,446,279 of NW_024345600.1, forward strand.
ATTTCATTTTAAAGCAAAAGCATGCCAACTACATTAAGAGGATGAATAAGGAAAACAAATTCAGGCCAATATACTATATTCTGCCTCTGTAGATTTAAATTCCTGAGCCTGGCTTATTTTTCTTATGAAGGGTCCTGGCTTCCTGAATGCACCGACCAAGAATGGCCCTTGTTGCTAGTTTACAGATAACAGTCTCGACCAAAGGCCACATGCAGAGTGCCTAGGGGGAATTCATCTTCTGATGGTTTACTGACTTCATGTTCTTAAACCATTTAAAGGGAATGGTAGAAAGTGATGCTTTTGGAGTAAGTTTCCTTGCTCTGTAACTTGATTACCGCTATTACAGGGACTGAGTACATCATCGAGAAAAGAATGAATGATTGAACATTGAAGGTATTTATGTTTTCACTCTTCCTTTCTCTACCCAAAATGAACATAGGCTTAGAATCAAAAAAAAAAAAAAAAAAAAAAACCTTAAACTAAACTTAAAACAAAAAACATGAGTCCAGGCAAATAAGTCTATCTATCTTCAGAGAATACAGCATTAACATTGGGGTCCTGAAAGTTACTTATGCTCTTAAACGTAAGCACATGTTGCAAGAATACGGTCTGATGTGCAGACTTGTTGAGCCCCTTCTCCCAAGCTGCAATGAGCTATTAGAACCAACCAGTATGACATAAGTGCAAGGTCAAGAAGGGCAGAGAATAAACAAGGGGAGGTTAATAAACTTAGACCAGCCTTATAAATCCTGGAGAGGATTCTATGTTGTCTGCAGATAATATTAGCCCCCCACAGCACGTGGTGGGGGGCTAATATTATCCAGCTGGTGGCTTCTCTTTCTCTCCAAGATAGTTGTATGACACTCAATGAATAGATGTGTACTGAGTGTCTGCTTTGTCAAGATTATGGATGGAGGGCACCTGTCTTCAAGGAGCTCTGGTTGGAGAGAAAAGATATTCTCTCATGACAGGACTATGAGCAATCCAAGACTATGAGGAGAAAGGCAGATGAGAGGCTAGAGACAGTAAGGAAGGAGTTTGGAGAAAACGGGGAAGAGACTGCTTCACAGGCATTTGAAAGGGAATGTGAGCAGGGGTGAGTCTAAGAACATTCAGGAAGGGGTGGCAGTTCCCTGCAGGCTTGAACATAATGACTGGCCGGTGATCAAGAAATATCTTTCTGGAATAAAGCTCGCTCTAAAGAACAGTCCCTGGCTTGGTCTGATGGATTTCAAGGGACAAGCTATTGGTAATATACTTACATGTGTCACAGCAGGTGCCTGGAATTTTCATGATTTTCCCCTTAAGAAAACAGCAAAGTCCCAAATTAATCACAAACAGTACACAGTGGTCAGCTTTCAGGTCATTCCACAGGCTAATTCCTGGCTCTGGACTCACAGCCCTGAGTTTAGTCTCCATATGTAAACTGCACTTTCTCATCACAAATGTGAGGGGAATGACCACCCTACCTGACCAGGCTGAAACAATTCTGATTATTCTGAATTCTCTCCCAACTGAGTCACCAGGATCAACATTCCTAGGGCAGACTGGAAATCAGTTTGCTCTCTCACCTTCCCATTCAAGGATCATGCGTTCAGTCTCCCCCAAGGGAAAGGTTTTTTGTTTTTTGGTCTTTGGTTTTTTGTGTTTTTTTTTTTAAGTCATCATGTAGTACAGAGAGTTTTGTCTCTCCACGGGGCCCGATCTTATAATTTCACTGACTCGTAAGCTGGGTCGGGGATCTCCCTTGGACACTGGGAAATCACGTCTGGGCTGGACTGCTTGCTGTTCAGAAGGACTCTTCTTAGAGGAGAGATGGAGACGGTCAAGGGGAAAGTAGAGCCTGAGCTTCGGCTACTCACTCCCTCAGCCAGACATTTGTGCTCATTGAAGGGCGGGCAGCCTGTGACCCTCTTCTCCCAGATGTACTCTCCTCTCTCGTTGACCTTGCAGAAGTGACTGTCACAGCCATCCTGGAGTGTCTCATCACGCTGGGAGGGAAGAGGGCAAATTTGAAGACAGTGTTGGGTTACAAAGCCACTTCAAACCATGCCCTGGACTCCTGGGAGTTGTCGAAACAATTTGGAAGACTATGGAATAAGAATGAGACAGTATCTATACACACACACCCAGAAGACAGAAAAGAGGTAGAGTCCTTTTACAACTTATTTACTAAGAATAGGACTGCATAAATGTAGATACTCTCCCAAACTCTTTTGACCACTCAAAAGCTTAAAGAATTAAGACATAAGGAAGGTAAACTGGCTAATCAATAACTGAACTAAAGATGAACCAGGTTCCACCTCCCAACCCTAGCAGCCATTTCTGGCTTTCACAGATTAAAGTTGGTTTCACCCTGATTGCCTTTCCAGCCTTATAGACGTCATGGGGCCATATACCAATTTGTCGAGAAGACTGTGTGTAGAGACTGTGTGTAGAGCCAGAAGGAAGTTAGAGTAATCAGGGGGATCATTTCATAAACTATATAAATGTCTAACCAATGGACTGTATGCTGGAAACTAATAATAAAAAAACAAAATTTAATTAAAAAAAAGAATGACGACCAAATCAAAGAGAAAATTCTGTGCCTTCTATGAGTTGCTCATCTTTTCTTTACAAAACCAGAAAGAAGTCAATATTGACCCAAACTTAGTCCTTCTTTCTTGAAGAAAAGAGCTCCAAATAGGAAACCAGGTATTGAGACAAGGAGGATTCCCAAGTTCAGCTGGCTCCTACCTTCAATGTCATGATCTGTCCTCCCCTTAGCTGAATGGTGCAAGCCATAGGCAGACATCGCCCACAGCACTCGCCTTGGATCTTCTCTTCCTTGTAACCCTGCATCCAGAAGAAAAAGCAATCTTAGTCAACCTCCCCTGAACATCCCAATTATAAGGAGGCTAACTCTGCCAGCTTCTCATCTCTCCCAGAGTCCAGAAACTCAACATCCAGCTCTTTTTTCAGTTCTCAATCCCCTGGATAGAATTCCTTCCCTCCACAGAAGTATACCTCGCTCAAGTTCTAGCAGCCAGGACTATTAAATTAGACCTCTCTCCTGAGCTCCAGACTTACAAGTTCAATTGTTTACTTGACAATCATTTATCTTATTGTCATCTTAAGACTTATATCCAAAATGAAACTTGATTTTTGACCCAAATCTTATCCCTCCTCAGTCTTACCTATCTCAGTAAATAGTTTCATTACTCAGTTTCTCAAACTAGAAATTTGAGAGTCACCCTTGACTTCTCCCTTTTTTTTATTTCCCTGCTCATCACCAAATCTAGCCAAAAATGGATTTCGAACTTTTCCACTGCTTGTTGTGACCGGTGTCCTCTATCATCACCTAAAGTAATCATCATCAACCACTAGACTCTGACAATAGGCTTAATTTGTCTTCCTACCTTCATTCTTCACTACTATAAGTCTTCACATATTTGCTAAAATGACTTTCTTATATAAGTGTAGTCATGTTACTCCTCTGCTTAAAAACCCTCAGTGTCGTTCTGGTTCTGGTAATGACAGAGTAAGTAGCTCATACTGGACTGACTCTCCTGCAGGTAACAACTTAAAATTATTGACAAAATATTTAAAACAATTATTTAAAGTTAATGGATAGCCAAAATTAGGAATAAACCATGAGTTATTTGATCCTTGAAAGAGAGAATCACAAGAATTATGTTTAAATGGCTTTTTCCATGAGGGCAGTCTGCATGGCACTGGACAGCTGGAATTTGAATAGAAAGAAAACTGTAGTTGTATTTGCCTGAGGAGTCAGAGAACAGTTTGAAATCCCAAGAATAACTGAAAACTAAAGGGGAAAACGCTGGATAAGAGGAAGTGGAAAGGAGAAGCCCCCAAACCTGCATATAAATTCCCTTCGAATCCTTGGTTGACTCCTGAATTATATATATACACAAAGGAGCCTATGAGAATCCCAGGAACAAAACAGCAGGTGGGCAGCTCCCAGAGCTGAGCAGGAATTTCAGCTCCCACACACCTCAGAAGAGCCAGGGTTTGCAGTCTGAATCCCACCAAGCTGAAAGGGCCAGTTAAACACTTTAGGTTTCCACTGAAATTTCAAAAGAGCCAAGAATTAGAAGTAAGAATTAGATCTAAAGATTGAAATATTCACCCTGGGACTAAGAAAAATATTGAAATAGACCCTCCCCAACGCAGTTTAAAATCTAGCTTTGTTTAAGGTGAACCATCAATAATCTAAGATAGAAGCAAATTTGACATTCCTCAGAGGAAATAACAGAATTAAGAGTCTCTTCAACGTACCTTCCACCAATATCTAAGACATAGTAAAAAATTTCATGCACAGGAATGGAAAAATTTGATCCACACTCAAGAGAAAAATTACTCAAATTGGAACAGATACACAAATGACCTTGGTATTGCAAGTAGAAGGCAAGAACTTCAAAGTAACTATGATAAATATGTTAAAGAGTCTAGAGGAAAAGACGGACTTAATGGGAAAAGAGATGAGGAGTTTCAGGAACAACCTGGAAAACTAAAAAACAAAATTCTAATAGAAATCCTAGAACTAGAAACACAGTACCCTAAATCAATTAACTGCAGAAAAGAAAGGATCGAAGAATTTTAAGACTGAGCCATATAAATTGTCCAAACTGAAGCAAAGGGAGAGAAAAGACTGAAAAAAATATACAGAGCCCAAATAACCAGCAGAACAATATTGAGTGGTCTAATATACATGGAATTAGAGTTCCAAAAGGACAGGAGAAAATGAAGCAGAAAAAAAAGTAATAGATATTAAATAATAAATGATTTTTTTTCCCAATTTGATCAGAAAATCAACTCACAGATCCAGGAAGTCCATGAATCCAAAGAAAGAAAAGTATAAAGAAAACTACTCAGAAGCATATACTCAAACTTCTGAAATCCAAAGATAAACTGTTAAAAGCAGCCAATAAGGCGGGGTAGGGGGATGCACACAGGAAAATAACAATAAAAATGGTAACTAACTTGTCATCAGAAGCAATACAAGCCAGAAGGCAATGGAACAACATATTTAAAGTGATAAAATAAAAAACCTTCAAACTAGAATTCTATATTCAGCAAATGAAGGCAAAATAAAGACGTTTTCAGATAAATGAAATTTGAGAGATGTAACTCCATTTGGCCCACACTAAAAGAAATGCTAAAAGAAGCTCTTTTTCAAACTAAAGGGAAACGTTATAACATGGAATTTCAGATATACAGGAAGGAAGAGCACTGGAAATTATAAATACATAGTAAATATAAAATACCAATTTTAGTTATTTTCTTAAATTCTGTAAAAGACAATTCATTAAAGCAAAATAATAACAATGCCTTGTGAATTTATCTCTCATATAGAAGTAAACTATGTGACAACAACAGTACAACGTATAGGAAAAAGAGTACATTGTACATGAAATCGTAAATTATTAAAACAAGGTAGGCTGTGATAAATCCAGGATGAATATTATAATCTGTAGAGTAGCCATCATTATCTGATTCATGGATTATTTTAAAGTATTTTATTTAATTTCCAAATATTTGGAGAGAAGTATTTATAATACTTGTTGTTAGTAATTTAAATTTAATTGTGGTCATAGAATATACTCTATGATTTCAAAATTCTGACATTTAGCGACTTTTTATAAGGCCCAGATTTTTCGATTAGGTACAAGTTGGTTGATATCATTTTCTAAATCTTCTATATCCTTAGGGATTTTCTCCCCTCCTTGTTCTATCATTACAGAGAGAAAAATATTAAAATTACCAACTAAAATTATGGATAAGCCTATTTCTCCCTCTAATTCCATCAATTTTTGCTTCATATATTAGAAGTTCTACTGTTTGATGCATACATAGTTAGGATTCTTTTGTCTTCTTAATGAATCTACTCTTTCATCACTATGAAGTAATCTTTATTTTGGGTAACATTCTTCATTTTAAAGTCTCTTTTGTTTGGTATTAATATACCTACCTCAGTTTTCTTATTCTCAGTATTTACCTGGTATATATTTTTCCATCCCTTTATTTTCAAACTGTCTGTCTCTTTAAACTGAAAGTGCATCTCCTATAAACAGAATACTAGTTGGGTCTGGCTTTTTTATCCAAGTCTAACAATCTCCATTTTTAATTGGGATTTTGTTTTGCTCATTTACATTTAACGTAATTATCCATATGGTTGGGTTTAAATCTACCATTTTGCTATTCATCTGTTGTCTTCTCTGCTACTTGTTCTATCGTTAATTCTTTTCTATCTTCTTTTGGTTTAATTAAGTTTTGGGTTTTCTAGTATTTTATCTCCTCTATTGGCCTTTTATCTATATTCTTCATGTTACCATTTTAGTGGTTACACAGGTTTATACATTTATCAAACTACAACAAACTATATACTTCATATCTGTGCATTTTATTGTAAGTAAACTATATACCTCAGGTAAAAAAAAAAGTTTACAAAAATTTTAAAAGTAAGACCTTTTATGGCTTCCCATTGCATTTAGGATAACATTCAATCTCTTTGGCGTGTTCTGCAAAGCCTGACATGGTTTGTTTCTATTTTTCTGACCTTATCCATACCACCATCCCCTTGCTCTTGACAGTCCACCCCTGAGCATCTTCTAGAACCATAAACATGGCAACCTCCTCTCACCTGAGGGCCTCCGTGTATGCTTTTCCCTCTACCTAGAATGCTCTTCCCCACTCTCTGTATAAAGAGCCCTTTCTCATCCTTTAGTAGTCATTTTAAATATTCCTCACAAAGGTCTCCCAAGATACCACACGTGCGCACATGCGCGCGCACGCATGCACATGCACGCACGCGCACGCACGCACGCACGCACACGCACGTACCCACACACACATTCTCTCTCTCTCCCCCACTTCTCCCCACCCCCTCTCTCTCACACAATTAATACAATTTGAAATTTTCATTTGTCTGTTTAGATGTTTTTGTTCTCCATGAGAGGCATGTAAATTCCAAACTATTCTGTGCTGTTCATGATTGTCTCCCCACATCTGGCCCTTAGCAGGAAGTCCTATATTCACTGAGATGAGTTCAGCTAGGAATTCCTTGAAAGAGGCCTAAAGTGAGTGTCCTTCATTTATATCCACATTGAAAAAAGCAGCAACTTCCAGACAGCAGAATTTCACTGTCTTGCACAAAATGTCCCCAAATTTGGGAGACAATAGGATAACCAACTTTATTTTGCAAAGAAAGAGTATTTTAAACAATGTTAACAAAATAAAAACCAAAAAGCTACTATCAGTTATCTCATCACTGCAATAGAATTGAAACTTTTAACTCTCCCCATCACTCCAAAAAAAAAAAAAGAACATAATCTCAAAATTTTTTTAAAGAATAAATTTAGTTATGTGAGAAACCAAACACGCTGTCATTCTTTTTTGCATTTTGCCACATTTAGCAATGACCTCTTAGAGATTCCTTTATTGAGGGCCTGGGATTTCTCCAACAGGTCTGCGCCCAGACAGCAGACCTGGTCCTCTCTACATCACTCCCTTTTCACTGCACAGGGACTGAATGCTCCCAACCAGCAAGCAAGGCTAGGAGTCAGTAAGCTTGCTCAGAAGTGAATTTAAAGATTTGTACTCCTAAATCAAGCTTCTGAACTTGATATGTCTTCCAGGAGTAGGCCATAGAGAAAGCTGGTGAGGACCAAGCTCAGCATAAACCAGGGCTACTGGGCACAGGCCACACACTCCACTGGGAAAGGACTCTGCTGGAGTTTGAGTCCATCAGGTAGTCTTTCACTGGTGAGCTTTAACCTGTGTTTTCAAAAATGCATAGGTCCTGGAAGGTGTAGGACCTTAAAATGGGAGAGGAAAAAAGAGATGGAATAAACCCGATGAGTGTATATAAGTGGTGACAGTCAGAAGGAGAAAATAAAATAGGGCTTCAATCAAGCAGGACTTCCCAGGAGTTTGGATTTGGCATCATTTAGTGAGTCTTAGGGAAAGAGATAGAAAGACCTTGCACTCAGCAGGCCCAGGTTAAGGAAATTGGATGAAATCTTTACAAGAGAAGTGAGGGGACAAGGACAAACGGAGGAGGAGCTGCAAAGTGAAGGGATGGGGCAGTGGAGGGGAGGGGAATCCACTCCAGAGACAGAGGGAACAGTTAAGCAAAAAAATAAGGAAAGATAGAGGGTATTATGGGAGGAGAGAGAACAGGAAAAAAAGAGAGGTCAGAGGTAATAAGAGAGGAGTGATGATTTTAGAGCCGTGGTGGGGAGTTAGGAGGAGGAGAGGGAGCACGGCAGAATCCAGTGACAGGACCCTCCTGCAAGTCCTCTGTCGTTGAAGTCCAGAACACAGCCGCACTGGGTAACGGGGCTTGTTTGAGCCCTGCTGGGCTTCCCGGACATCGTGGGCAGTGGTATGCGTTCCATACGTATCCATACGCATGTGGAGAAGGGCATAGACACACACACACACACACACACACACACACACACACACACACACACACACACACGGACAGTGCTGAATGGGCTTTCACTGGATCAATCATATGGCTCCAAATGTCATTCTTGCTCCTCTTAGGAACAGCTGCTTCCTCTGCCTGCTCAGCTAAGTTCCCAGTCAGAGTTCATTTGTTTAGATCACAGCAGTCAACTAGTCCTGCTCCCCTACCCTACCATGCCCTTAAAACTCTGCCTTGCACATGTCTCATAGTCCCTTTTTATAAACGACATCTGCTGCTGAAGGCCCTCCGGTCTTATCTCCCCACTGCTGTCCTTTTCTAACCCTTGTTCCTGTCTGCCAGTCTGTTCCCTATTCCCCTATCTGAAAGGCCTTCTATTCGTTCAACCCGGTTTTCAAGGCCAGCTCATGGTCATGCCCCTCCAGGATGCCTTCTCAGTGCTTCATGTCAGAGTGACATCTCTTCCTCATCCTTTCCTCGAGAGTTCATCTGTCAGGCTTTGTGCCTATTACCTACCAACACAAACCACCTTCTTCTGGTCTCCTTGTAGGCTCCCCACTGGGAGGAAAGGAAGGACTCACATCTCAGGCGATGCTAACACTTCACTCTGATGTAGGCAGTTCAAGCAGAACTACCTAAACTTAATTCATCACAGTTTCCCCAACCTACAGGAGGCCTCCCTGAGGCCCTTCATGTCAGAGAAGTGTAGTAAGACCAGCTAAGCTAGAATGGGGGAAATGAGGCAGGTTTCAGCAAAGGTTGAGAGAACCACGGGAGGAGGACTAATCTAGGAGTTTCGAGGGGGAGAAGGTGGGTACACTGCTCTGGGGAGACATAAGAATTCGGAAGGAAAGGAGAAAGAGTACACAAACCCAAAAGGACCATGGATTTAAAAAATACTTAAGAGACCTATCTAGACTGGATTCTAAAGCTGGAACTCCTGAACGCAGAGGAGGTCACTGTGCCTGCTTCTGACCACCAGAGGGCACTGTCAGGCCCGCAGGACAGGGTTTCTGTGGACCTCCTGCTGCACTGATAGCGATTCAATGAACATCCGAAGTACCAGGGAAGCCACAAACTCCAGACAACACTATTTCATTCCGTATTCAAGCCCAGTTCCACTCTAGGGGTTATTACACACACACGAACACGCACACACCTGCACCCAAAACCCTAAAATATCAACTGGGATTTTTTTTTTAATAGCAAAAACATGTACTTAGTTAGCCTCTAATTGAGGCAGGAATGTTCTTTTTAAATGATTCTATGAGAAATAGCTGTATCTGTTCCACGTATATTTTATTAAGCCTGTTTTGAGCATGACACTATGCCAAGTGCAGATGCAGAACACTCTCATCCTCAAGAGCCTATAAAGCACCTGTACGAATGTTCCTCGTCCCTGTCCCTACCCCTTCCTGATGTCCCCTATCTCCTGGCCGGCTGTGCCACTCCCCTTACCAAGGTCTCCTCCCCAGATTCCACCCCAGACCCCACCTGCTGCCTCACTGAGGACAGCAGTCCCTACCCCCCACCGCCTTTACACCATCTGAAAGAGCTGTTACTATATTCTGTGTATCGCTCACAGGAAAATCAACTGACCGACTGTTGCGGAGACATCTTCCTCAGAGTTAAGGTCCGGCTCTGTGACGTGGGGCTAAGAGTCATAATTAAAACAATAAAACGCTGGTTTTCATCTACCAGACAAGAAATGATGATTCCACACTCTTCGGAATCTACCCTCAGGAGGGAATCAGAGCAAACATAGTCATTGTGACCTGGCTAAAAACAGGGCGAAATATTTTAAATGCCCTAAATATCCAATAAGAAAAGTGTATGTTGTGACACATTCATTCCAAGGAATATTGTGTAGGACCTTGCACACAGTACTTGTCTGATAAATATTTTTGACTAATTTTTAATGTTTTCAAAGAATGGTAGTGATGTAGGGATGTTTCTTAAAATGCTGCATAAAAAAGAATATTGAATGGTGAATATGGTATCATGAGCCTTGCAAATGTGTTTATTTTAAAAACACAGGAAGAAAGTGTTTAAAATCTACAAAACTAAATTATGATTATTTCTGAGAAATGCAGTTTGGGTGGATGACTTTTAGTTTCTTCATTAAGGTTGTCAAACATGGTCCATAATCAGAATGGACAAGGATCCAGTTCACCCCCCAGGTCCTTACCACGGGGCAGGCCTCGCAAGTGGTCTTCTTGCACTCCAGCTTGAATCCAGAGATGGTCCCCACCTGGACGGTGCAGTGGCAAGTCGTGCACACATCAATCATCAGACTCTTCCCAGGCTGGAAACAGAGGCGCCATGGTCAGGCTTCTCAGCACCCCAACCCCTGACTTTCCCACTCACCTCAGCCCCATAAGCTGTCTGCCTCATGAGTGGGGGCCCAGCCTCCCATAGCTGCCCTGAGCCAGTGGCCCACTCCCTTCCCCGCCTTCCCACCTCAAGTATGCCAGAGAGGGAGCTGGGGCAGTGGGAGAGAGCGACAGGTGGAAATGTGCACGACGACTTCAGAGCCCTTCCCTGCAGGAGAAATGCTCATGTGCGTGGGGTGGGCCAGGAGGTGAGTGCTGGACAGGAGGCCCAGGCACCAGAGCTGGGAAGCCAATCCAGCCTAAGCTCCAGGAGGAAGCCCTGGGAAGCCCTGGAGGCAGCAGAAAGTGTGTTGGGGGTAGGTCTCCCCAGTTCATTTCATTTCCACATTAGAATGACCGAGTGGCCCACCCTTCTCAGAGCACCCCAACCCTCGCCCTCAACTCGCCCTAGAGAAGAAGGCAGCAGCTCACCCCAATGATGGTGCCATTGAGTATGCAGGCGTCCACGGGTTCTGGGGAGAGAGAAGCACAGGCATGAGCGTCCAAACCCCGCATGCAGCCGATCACGTCAGGGCCTTCCCCTGCGGTCTGGGCCTCTCTCCCACATCCGCTGGTCCTCTCCCCGCCCCACCCCAGGATCCTGTGGGTCCTACTGCCAGAGCCCACGGTGGCCTCACTTCCCTCAGGCCTGCAGGGAAGGGCAGGCTGCCTGTTTCCACCCAGCCCTCAGTGAAAAGACCCCTGTGTGTCCTCAGAGGGGTTGGTGTTTAAGTGGTTCACACTTCACTGGTGAGTGGGAGGATGTTTAAGTTTATGAAAGAATGATATTCTACTCTGGGAACTTGAAGGCCCAAGGTAAAAATCACACAAAGAATTCAAGCAGGTGGTGGAGAGTTGGTTGTTGCTGTTTGTTTGTCTGTTTGTTTGCTGGCGGGGTTAGGGGTGGGAGGTTAGAATGCCTTTCCCGAGAACACAGCAAATGATAGAGAAGGCGGTCCCTAGACTCAGAGAAGCCTGGTCTACGGCTCTCTAACTCACATGGGCCAGTGGAGGTAGTAGCAGTACCACCTCACAAGGCTGTCATGAGGGTGACACAAGAGAGTGGTATAAAGCCATCACTGGGCACGGTGATGACCTTTGGGAAATGAATGAGAGAAATATAACAATTTCTTGAAGGTCATCACAAAAGCATTGGAATGGATGGGAAGATTTTAATCCTGCCCATTTCCCTGGGTTGCTAAAAAGGGAACTAATTCCAGAGCCCCTAGTGGAAAGAGAGGCTCCAAGGTGGGCCCCTGGACGGCGTGCCTTACCGCAGTGACAGGTGGGACAACACTCCGAGGTCTTACAGCTCAGTTGGAAGCCCGTGGGGCAGGTGGGGACATCCAGCTGAGGGCAGGAGATGTTCCTCTGTTGCACGAAGACCTCCTGCTTCACACGGACACACTCATTGATGAGGCAGGGTTTCCCTGGGACGGCCCAGTGGGAGCCAACCTGGAGTCAGGACACCAGAGTCAGGCAAGGCCAGGGCCACATCCCAGTGGGACGTGCACTGTTTCCTCAGGGAGCTGGTTTGGGCCCTGGAAGTGAGCCCCAGCTTCCTGTCGAAGCCCCACTCACAGGGTAAGGCTCACAGAGGGCATGAACTGGCTCATTCCAGGTAGTGCAGTGAGTCTGGGTCAAAGTCACCCTGACCAAGATCATAGCTCATAGCCATGTGTTTTCTCACAGACACAGGTTTCGCCACCTGAGTAAGCACCTGAGGGGAGCCTGGGATGCTCCCTTCCCCACCTAGCACTGGCTGGAAGCTGAGCTCAGAGACGCCAGGGCACTCACACTGCGAAGCAGAAGCACAGGCTGACACAAAGGAGATAAAGAATAAACCCCAACCCACGGCCCGCCAAGAGATACTTCCCACTAGTATGGGAAGACAGCAAGAGACTGGGATGCTGATGTTTGACCCCTCAGCCCTGCAACCAGTCCCTGAGCTGTGCATAGGTGGCCTGACCCCAAGAGTTGGCTCCAGGGGCAAAGAACACTGAGCGTGTCCAGAGCATGACTCAGAAAAGCCACGGCGAAGGTTCTGCCTGGAGGTTCGTCTGTGTGCGCCAGCGTCCAGATGCATCAGTGGGTGCACTCCCCCGCCCTCAGGGCCCGACCTGCTTCTCTCAGCTCCTGCTCACTTTCTTCTCTTTCCAGATGAGAAGCAGAAAATGCTAGACCCTTGTAATCACTCTCTTCACCCCAACTTCTGACTCACCCTGACCAAACGTTCCCAGGGCAGGCCTGGCCCCGAAGTCCAGACCTCTCCCCTCCGGTTATTTACCAGCTGAGCCTTAGCCATGGGCTATGTCAAGAGGACCCATCCCCACTCACCCTCGCTGGTCCCTGACATACTCCCAGCAGCAGCAGCAGAGCCATTGCTGATACCCAAGTCTCAAAGGTAAGATGCAGATTTGAACTGGGGGAGAGAAACTCAGGTCCCCTGATGTTTTATAGTCACTGATGTGGATCTGAAGGAAAATGAGGGGCTGGGAGTGGTGGGAGGGGGGCAGGAAAACTGAACCCCAAAGGGATCAGCTGTCAGCCCCCATCGGGATGGAAACAGCCTCTAATCTGAGCTGGATCCTGGCCCTGGAGAGGAGGGGTAAAACCTGCCCGATTCCAGGATGGACGGGGAGCAGAACAAATGAAAGGGTGGGGGAGGGACACGGGGCAGGAAAATCCATAGGTAACTTGGATCAGAAGTGGGAGGTGGAAACCCATGAGGAGAAACTCAATGAGTCATTCTGCTGTCACTGAGCAGGAGCAAGGTGATGGGCCTGGGCAGGAGAGGGACAGGTTCAGGGCAAGACGGTTAACCCTGTGCCTTCCTTTCTAAACAAAGTGTGTTTGGGTCTTACTGGAAGAACACAGAAGCGGGAGGCCCAGAGGTGCACCTTACAGCACCTGCCTTCTGAGGCTTCCGGGGCCTAGAACTCCCCGCTTCAACCTCATGAATCAGAGTGAAAGAACTGCTACCATCCTGGCCTCTGGACTAAAATCCCCCAGGACAGAATCCTATATGTTTCAGAAGAGGGCTTGAGAAGCATCCAAAGTGAGAGCCCGAGGGCCACACAGGAGATGGCTGACTGCTCTGCTTTAGGAGAACGAATTTGGCTGGGGTTGGGGCTAGGCAGAGAAGACAAGTGTGGGGAGACAAGGGGCTAGCAACATGGCAAGACGCTGCATTGCAGTCAGAGTTGCAGAAATAGCCCGGGGACTTGGGGAACAGAAATATTGTTTGCTTCTCTGGGATACAAATTTCCCTGATGGGAATCAGTGATGAGGTCAGAGGACCCCGACGGGGCTGATGTGGTACAGAATGGCACTTGCCGCCTGTGGAGTCTGGCAGCATGGCAGGCCCACAGCACACGCAGGGTGGTCAGGCCATCGCTGTACCAGCTGCTCAGGGAAGCAGGACCCCAGATTCACAGGAAAGCTGGAGCACATAAATCCCTCAGTTCACAGAGCTCTCAGGGAGGGATCTGGGCTTCTCCCAAAATCCACAAGACTGGGAAGCCCAGCTGACTTTCAGATAACACTGGATTAACCAACCCCCTGCGGGGAAAGCAAAGGGCAGGGGATGAGCTCTGATTTTACAGATGAAACCGAGGCCAGCACTGGACCACAGAATGGACAGCCAGGCTCAGAAGGTCATTGCCCTCCTTCCCAGCCTGGGGCCCAGACCTACGTTCTTCAAGTAAGACTGGGAGTCCCCCCGTGGTGAGCCGATCAGCACCTCACAGGCAGATGGCAGGCATCTTCCACAGCACTCGCCTTCATGGAGGACATAAGTGAAGCCCTGGAAAAACACAAAGAACAGAGTGAGGCCAGGCCAGCAGCAGAGACACAGGTGTGCTTATCTGCTCCACAGGTGTACTGAGCCCTGGGGTTTTGCAGAGAGACAGCTGGACTGAACATTTGCATCTCTGTCATCCGTCATTCTCAGGATCATGCTAAGAAGTACCCAGGGAGCATCAACCATTGAGTCACTAAGTGAGGTCTTAACACCAGCTGAAGAGACAACCCTGCCCTCTGAAAGCTTCCACTTTGAGATTAAAAATCCAGCCCATGGGACTATTAAAGACAACCCAGAGTTCACTCAGCAGCAGCTAGCTGACTTGATCTTCATCACGGCCAAATCCAGGGCACCTCACTGACTGGAGGGAAACATTCAAGATGCCTGGGATCCAGTCTCAGCGCTAACAAGGCTAACTGTCTGTAGGAGATGAGCACCTTGGTCCCCAGACCTCCCACCAATGCACAAAATTGGGTTTTCCCGAGTAGTTACTTGACATTTACCCAGCAGTTTATGGGGCACAACGAAATGAGAGAACAACAGAGAACCACCTTCTCCAGAAAGCTTGCCAGAGAGACCAGCATCCTGAAAGTCTGCCAGCCCATCTTGCCTCTTGGAGGTCCTCTTGGAGGTCTTCCAAAGTTTTAGGAATTTGCGTTGAAATCCCCCACTGAAAACTCTGACGCAATGTACAAAGAATAGGCAAAACAATGACGAGTGTGATTGCGCCAAGAGCCAACAGGAGAGAACCCAGAACTGGGCTTCATCTTGAAGCTCTTTCCCTAAGAGAGAAGGAACGCCTGCAGCTGTTCAGGATGGGTGAGGATGCCAGGCCTGCTCTGCTCCCCGAGCACACTCACACGCAGGCGCAAGTCGGAATATGCACAGAACACTGGTGCCCCTCTCTGCGGGAATGTGAGCACTCCAGAGACTTGGCTCAACTTTACATCACCTCCATGGGACCTACTTACATCCCAACCCACGTCACAATGATACCCAGTGAGCTGTCCCTAGTCTTTTATCAGCTAAGATTCTAGTCATTTATTTGCATCTCTGTTGTACTAGGAACTTTGGAGGAGCCAACAAATTAAGATGATACTATCTAGACACCCTCTACTATAAGGCAAAGTGCCATGAAAGAAACAAAGACTCAGGGAGCAAAGAAGAGTCATCGATACCTTTATGGACCCAGCATCGCTCTTGTGCACCGCTCTCAGAGTGCTGGGTGACCTGGATGTGGGTATTCTTCATGTTTTCAGCTGCCTCAGCCATGGGCAAATACACTGTCGATATCATGGATGACTCCCAGGACAGATGCTTTGTTCCCAAAACCCCACCAATCTCTCATGCTCAGGTCCCCCTAGCCATGCCTCTAAATTTCCCGGCTGCTGTCTTTCTAAGATCCCTCTCCACCTTCAGCATCCCCCATTTTCTTGCTGCACAACCAGGATTCATTCTATATTTTAATCTCTCTTTTCCTGTACCCCTCCAAATCATCAAGCTTATATCTGTTCAAAATACACATCACAGACCCTTCTCCTGATACAATAGCCTCTAGACAGCCACGTTTCTACCATACGGCCTGCGCCTTGCACAACAGTTGACTGGACCAGAGTGGGAACTGAACAGAGGATTCAATCCATAGGCTGAACTGAGCCCATCAATTTTCTTCTTGAGAGGTTTATCTATCAACACGAAGACCGAACGAGTCACATTGGACGGGGATTAACCCTGGATCTAAAAAGTCATGTTGAGTTGAAGCCAGATTCAGTAAAGCCATGTACAAATGAAACTGATGGGAAAGCAAAACTTCTCCCCAGAGGAAGGTGACCTGCAATGAGGAGCTAGAGAAGATAGGCACTGAGAAGCATAGACGTGGGGACTCGGTACAAATGGAGAGAAATGCTGTATAACCAGTTATATATCTTGCACTTTATTTTTGAGAGTTCTATTTCAGCTAGCTTGAGTAGATTGTACACTTTGCAATCAAAACCCTCTACTGAAACACAAAATATATTTAGTGCCAATTTTATAAAAATGACCTCTAAACAGCTATCTCTTTACTTTACAGTGAGTTATTTCCATTGCCTCCCACGGCCTATGGGAGGAGATAGAGACCAACAGGTTCCAAAACCTAGCATTCCCAAAAGATACACCTAGATACCACAGCATCATCCTCTCCTGAAGTTGCCTAGCAACTCCACTCCTCCTCAGTACCAGCATTGCACGGAGGCAGCAGATGAACTGAATAGATTCCTCATTTCTGGATTTTCTTTCATGGCACTTTGCCTTATATTAGAGGGTGTCTGGATAGTATCATCTTTCCATCATCCAACCATATATTCCCAAAACAGTATCAAGAGCACTATCTTCTCTGCTGTTAACATGTACAAAAGCAACCACGAAGTGTATGTAGTTGTCTACCCTGGTTACGCTTCTTTTATCATCATTATCTATTGATGATACTGCATTAGTAATAATAATAGCATTAAACCAACTAGCAGAATTTGACCCACAATTCTCTCTGCATAATATTGCTCCCTTTTTATAGGGTCTGATCAGTCTTAAATGTGCGAGAATAGAGTCCCCATAGGAGCCTTAGGGGCAGGCCACCAAGAGAAGAATTCAAAACTGAGTTAGGGAACAGTAATCATGTTTTCTATACTTTGAATTATAAACATGGTCTGAAAAATCACCAATCTATGTAAAAACACTATACGACATTGAAACTGGAACAATCTCAAAATGCAGAACATATATCTGTCCTAGGGATGGGCTAAGGTGATGTCTAAAAAGAGAAGAGATAGGAAAAAAATCAAGTCCTCTTTTCTAGGCATTTAATCCACATCTCTGCTCAAACCAACTCCACAGTCCTGTAGACTCAAGACCACACAATAGGTATGACCATTAGCCAAGGACTGAATTCCAGAAGGATAACATTGCCACCCTTTCCTCGTGCTTCTTTTACACAGCCCCCTGGCCCTCTTTCCCCCTCACCATAGCCTTGAACCAGAGGTTACTAACGGGGCTTTCCTGCCCCTTCCTGGGACACCCTCCCGTACTGCCCTACCCTGACTGCTCCACATGGTGCCCAGCCCCACTGCACCCCTTACCGATTGGCAGCTTTCTTCGCAGAGCTTCTGAGAACACTGGGCCACGCGCAGGCCCATCACTGCATCCTCCATGTCAGTGCACGTGCATGCATCGCAGCCCTCCTCCCAGAACTGGCCCACAGGGTAGACGGTGCCTCGGTGGACGCAAACCTGCAGACACAAGGTTTCCGTGAGTGAACTCATTCAGTTCACCTAAACAAGAAGTTAGAAACATCTCCTATGTGTTGGAAGCTTCTCTAGGTATTGAGAATACAGCCATAAATAAAACCAACATGGTCTCTGCCCACATTGCTCATGGGCAGGATGCTCCTGAAGTAAATTTTCCCTTCTTCCCTCCTCTGCCCGCCAATCTTAGAAAAGCCATCTCCCATCTACCCTGAGAGTGGCCTTTTGTTGAGCCCAGATACAACACCCTGGCTGCCTTGATCTGGTTTCATCACTGTCTTAACTGCATTTAACTCCTTCCTATGTCACACAGAATGCGATACTCTAATTCTCAGACCCAGTAATGTCCTGGAACTTAAAATGTATCCACATATAGACTTCTATTCCACGAGGAGCGGTCTGAAGATGAGGGAGGAGTTATGAATGGGTGTTCCTTTGAGACCCACAAATGACAAGGAACATAACAAGCAAAGACTCTGAAGCACAGAGTATGGAATATGTTTGAGAGACAAGGGATCCTATTGAAAAGAACTACAGGGTATAGAAGGGATGTGTGAAGTAAGATTACAAAGATTGGTTTGGATCAGAATGTATAAAGCCTGGGATGTAATATTTTGCAGGAATGAAGTGCTGAGGAAGCTGTTTGATCAAGAGACAACGACAGTTTTGAAATTAATCCCAAATCTGACCTCCAAAGCTACAAACAGTTTTCCACCCTCATTCACATAATAGCAGTACAAATGTTTTTAAATGATTATTATATATCTGCTTATGTTCTGATTTCTGTATAACAACTCATTAAATAAGAACCCTTGTTCTTCTATTCTTCCTGCTAGAAAATAATACCACCCCTGTGGAGAATTTAGCAATATCTAGCAATATCTATTTACATAGATATTTAGTATGCTAGATATTTAGCAATATTTAGTATGTGTGTATTTACCATTTGACCCAGAATATTTCTTCTAGGAATTTATCCCAAAACACGCGGGGGAAAAAAAAAAAGTGACAGATGTACCAGGCTACTTGTTATAGCATTATTAGTAAAGCAAAAGATTGAAGAAACGCAAATGTCCGACAAAAGGGGACTTGTTTAATAAGCTAAGGCACATTCATGCAATGGAAACTATGCGGTTATAAAAAGGGATAAGGTAGATCTCTATCTACTAACACAGAATTATTCTATCATATATTGTTAAATGGAAAAAGAAAAATTCATAACAATTTATAATATGTTGCAACAAAAATATATTTGCTCATATTTTCAAAAAGAAGAAATGAAGGATATACCAAAAACTAATAAAAATTATAAATTAAAGGGGAGAGAGAAGAAACAAGGTAGAAGAAATTGTATAAAAGTGAGACTTCTGGAAATGCAACTTGGGTTTTAGAACCATTTACATGTTTTACATAAGAAACATTAAATCAAAAAGGAAATAAAACGTAAAAATGGAAAACAAATTGAAATATCTGATTAACTTCAGCGGCACAATCACACAGAAAAAATAATTACTTCAAATTACTTTAAAAACCCAGTATTTTGACCATGTACCCCAATGGGTTATTTTTTTTTCTTTTTAGGTCAAGGGGTAATGCAATGAAATCTTAAACCTCGCTCAATAATCTTAAGTGACTGGTATTAATATTGGCACTGTTATTTTGGAAACTATTTTAAGCATATTGTAAGGTTAATCAAATAAGTTATTATGTTAATGACATTAGGAAACCAAAATTTTCAACTTAGAAGTGATATAAGTATAAATTAAAGAAGTGAAACTCAATAATCAAATTTGAACCAGACATATCACTATGAACTTAGGAGTTTTTATCTTCTTTAAAAATATGTGTTTCCAAACTCTGTTCACCAAAAAGGTCTAGAGGCAATGATGACCCACAAGCAATAAACGTCCTTAATACCCAGATCACAGTGTCTAAATAATATTTCACTCAGAGGTACCAGGACTCTGTAGAAATGTCCGAGAGGGACGTGGAACACTTGTTTCGGAAAGCAAGAAAGCAATCAACAGGTATGAGGCCATGTCAGAGGGCTCCAGAACCAACTTGAAGGGGCTCTCATTTTGAGTAATAAGTCAATGTTATGATGAATCAAAACATATCAAATACATAAGCATCCACGAGTTCATAATGATACTAAAAGCCAAAAATCTCTTTGGTTACCACCAACTCACTGCTTTGAAAATTGGTAAATGAAAAGAATCAAGCATTTATCTTACCTTTCTTAAGGTAATTCTATTTCAGGGTAACCAAGTGCAGTTGGGGGAAAGTTCTTATAGAAGAACCCCAGCTAGTAAATGCACAAGAATGACTGAAGTAGAGAAATGTCACCATTTTGCAACTCTCAATGACAATGAATCTTAAGCAACAAAATATCAATGAATATTAAAACTATTAGTTAAACAGTTGATGGGGTATACTTCGTGAGGGAGAAATAACTTGACACCACTTGAATCCAGTAATCAGTCCTACCTGTGGAGCGGGGTACGGGGGACAACTGAACATGAAATGCCTCATGGAATAAGGCAACAAGAAGCTCACAGCATCCCCAACACTGTATTCCTGCCCCCTAAAATTAAACTTAAATGTCATGAGTCCTTTAGATCTAACCTCTACCTTACCAGAAATGCAGGGGATAGGGAACACACTAAGCAATACTGTAAGAAAACTATCAGCCAAATCCAGAATGCCTGGCACTCTATAGGACGAATGACCTAGTTTCTTCAACAAATCAAAGGCATAAAAAATGGATGTGGTCTGCTATCGATTACAAACACAAAAGGAACTTTAATAGACAAAGGGCAAGTTTGGGGGAGGGGGATGAAAAGGAGAAAGAACAGAGATACACGCAGCAGCAACTGCTGCCTCCTAGACATGCTCCCACTTCTCTAGAACCTGGGGCTTAGACAACATGAGCTGCAGAGGGGTCTGGAGCAGAGGTCTGGAGCATTCCAGGCAAATGGGTGTCTGCGCTAGCTCTGGCAAGCCCTGGGAAAGATCAGTGCAGTTTCTCTTTGGCGTTCATTCCCAGACTCACCCTCAATAATCCAGTAGCTACAACAATGTTCAGGTCTTCCTGCTATGGTTCTGGTTCATGATGGCTCATCTTGGTGGATCTCTCCCCTATGACTGCTATTTGAGCTTAATATATATACCAAAATTGACACTTTATTGTATTCAGTGTATAGATTATTGTCTTACATATACTAGCAAGATTGTAAATAGACTGCATCTTGCATTTCTCCCATTGCACCCAACACAGTACCAGTTCTGGTAGAACACGGTAGTTTCTCGGTAAATATCGGATGAATGGAGGGATGGATCGATGGATAGCAATTAACAAATGAGTATCGACTAGCCTCTAATAATTCATTTTATCATATTATTTCCTTAACTAACCTACAAATAAGCTCATTAACAGGAAGGACCATACATTGTACCTTGTTTGAACTTACATCTTGTTTGTAACCTCAGCACCTAGCCATGCTGAGTACATAGTAGGGTCTCTATAAATACCTCCTGAGCTAACTAAATTTCCATTAGACTGAGATAGGATGCTAACTGTTCACCCACCAAGCCATATAGCACACAGTTTGGGGAGGAAGGCACATCTTCCATGAGGAGCAGATGTTTGGCCATCGTCCCAGCCACAGCTGAGCAGCTCCTACCTTGTCAGGGAGGCAGGTGGTCGTGGTGCAGCCGCAGTCATTGGTGATAGTTGAGGTCAGATACCCCAGTGGGCAGCTCACCGTGGAGTTAACACAGTTGCAAGCACACTCATACTCATCACAGCACGGGGTCTTCCGAAGAATGGGCGTCCGGTGCGGGGGGCAGGTGGGTGGGGACTCTCTTCTGCATTCCTCCTTCCTGCAGGCTGAGGGGCAGCATGAGGTGACACCTTTGTCCTGCCACATTGAGTACTGCACTTAGCCAGGGTCTATAAGTATTCAGTTATTATATAAGGACCCAGAGTACTCCAGACCCAAAATATTAAATCAGAACTACACGTGAGCCCAGCTCAGGGGCTGCAGGATATTCAATCATACCAAACAGCAGTTAGTCTGCAGAAAAATAAGAACATTAATCAAAAAAAGAAATGCGAAGCTAGGAATTTTAATGGAGAAGTGAAGGCTGCTTGGTGCCCATTTTATCACTTTCCCAGGCACATCTGGTAGAAGTAGGGCCCTTCTAGCTACTGATTCTCAGAGACAGCAGATGGAGAATCTCTAATATCCAGACAGACCTGGGCACACCGTGAGCTGGTAGGCATTTTTTATATGTTGATAGCTTATGTGATCCTATCTCCAACTCAGTACCTAGAACAATACCCTGCAGTTTTAGGTCATCCAACAAGGTGGAATGAAATAATGACAGCAATCAGTCAAATCCACAATGTCATTTTATGAATGCCTAATCCCATCCTGCATCCTTTGTCTATTCACAACCCCCTTCAAATACAGTATTCTCTTCCCACCCTCAAGGTCTTACACCTAGGAACTCAAGTGAGATTCTAAATCAATAAGACAAGAACTCTACTTGGCTTAAAGTGGGTATCCTCAGTAGCTAAATACAGAATTCGGTTTCTTGACATGTCTTACTTTAGTCCAATCTTATGCTTAAATTATAGTGTTTAGAAATTAAATATATAAACATACGGATGGGTGAAAAACTATAAATCTGTTTGGGAATAAGAGCCAGTGATGAGGACAAACCGAGGGAATGTTCCCTCCTCTCAACGGTGTATAGGAGAATGGGACAAAATAAAGATTGGATCTGGAGGCTTCTTTATCTCAGATCTGCCTTGTAATACAGTCCAAGAGGGAAGCACCGGGTACACTTTCAGCAGCAAGCAGCTGGGAGGATTCTTAGAGGATTTAATCAAGGTGTGCTTAACTCCTCTGTTCCAAACGTACCCCAACCCCAGATTCAGCTAAGCAGCATACAGAACACCTTCCTTCTCCAGGAAAGAGTGGCTGCACCACCCCCTCCTCAACCACAGAGGCTTTACCGCAGGTGAAGTTGGGTCTGCACTCGCCGGGATTGGTCAGTATTGGCTGGAGACCTCCTGCACAGTGAGGCACCGGGGGCAGGTCACAGCTCACCAGGTCACACACTGAGGGCCAGCAGAGAGAGAGACGTCCACTCAGAGTTCAGCAAGCTTACTTTTGTATTACATGTGAGTGGCACCCTACATTCCCATTCGTGCAGATTTCTACTCACTTAGGGAGATGGGGATGATGAGATAGAGATATAGATAGAGGTGGAGGTAGAGGGGAGGGGAAGAGGTAGACAGATGATAGGTACAGAGAGAGAGAAACAGACAGACAGAGACAGGACGGGGGGAGGAGGGCTGAGAGATTGATCCGAGTCATAGGATAAGCTCATATTGATTACTCTTATCATCTGCTAGGACGTCCAAATCACTGCCATGTCACCTGAACCTCTAGACCTCAATTCTATCTTCTGCAAGGTGGAAACTCTGCCTCATAGAGTCGGTCTAAGGATGTCATGAAATAATGAAGGCAATGTGCCTGGCACGTTGTAGAAGCTTAATAATGTCTACAAAATGAGGGGCTTGAACTAAATGATCCCCCAGTCCTCTCCGCTGTTAAGGTTCTCAGACCAATCTTACACAAGCGGATCTCAAGTCGGATCTCCTGCCCCACCGGACTTCTGTTAAACCCTAATAAATTTCGTCAGCATAAATAAGTTTCTTGAGTTAATTTTTTTTTAGACCCTTAAACGATCCCTTGATCTATGTGTTTTCCTGCAAAGATCTGAACCACCACAGTTTTACAAGCGTGGTTTCTGTCTTTGCCACACAATTAATAAACACTAGACAGGACAGGGACAGGGTGGCAGAGATTCCCTGTCATGGTAACCATCATGCCATCAGCTCTGGATTCATTTAATTATACCATTATTCAGCCCATTACTCCCTACGCAGTTTGCAAGCCTATGATGAAATTCTTTGACAAATAACTTGCTAAAAATCAAACTGCCCTGTGTGTGGCTTCTCTCAGTCTAGTATCTTCGGGAAGGAAAAGGACAATGGGCTTTGACATAACTTTCTCTCCAGTAAGTCTTCGTGCCCCTCCCTCCACCAGCAATTACCCCATTCTTTTTTTTTTTAATGCTTTCAAACCTGACATTTAATGATTCACTGCAGAATTTCACTAAGAAGCAAATTCTATTTTCTAGAGGTTAGTCTTTCCATCTTGTGGGAAATCCAGTCGGCCCGTTCCCATCTCCTTTCGCACACCCTGTGCCTTGCAGCTCCCATCGTTCACCTGCGGATGGACTGGGGTCTGAGCCCGGGAGAAATGGCCAAGGTGGGAAACATACCACACTCATACTCTGGGCAGCACTGGTCTGCATTCTGGTGAAGGCGGGCCACTTCGCAAGGGCCACATGTGGGAGCTGGAGGAGAAGAATGACGTAGGAGTCAGAGAAATAAATAATGGTAGAGCTTGGAGCAGGATTTAAAATGCTGCAGACTCTCATCCACTGAACCCAGCATAGGCCCTGTGCAGAAAGCCATGAAGTATGAAGCCATGGGACCGCTGACGAATGAGTCTCCCCCAGTGTGTCCTGTTGACCCCTTGAATGTGCCCTCCAGGGGACTCTGAGTCAGAGGACCGAAGTGGGACAGGGTTAACCTCTGAGAGCAGCTACTCCAGGTGCAGAATCGGGAGCCCAACCAGAGAGAGAGAGAGAGAAGGGTGGGCTGGCCCGAGAAATGCAGGCAGGGCCAAGAAAATGCGCCTTTGAATCTGGTGGCTACTGGGCCTCCAGGAGCACCAGGGAAGGGTGAACTCACCTCTGGCCGTGGGGCAGGGGTGTGATGTGCAGTTGACCTTCCGCCCTGTGAGGCACGTGCAGATCTGGCAAGGCTGGTGGTCAGGAATCCAGGTTTCTAGGAACTGAGGGAAAGCGAGGTTCAGAGGGGGCCCAGGACACTCGGGCACAAAACTCTGGATGGAGTACGTGGAAGTCAGTTCCCCACCCTGGCTGGACCTCCCCTTAGCCACGCCCCTGTCAGACCCAACTTGAAAGGCCGTGTCAGGTTCTCAGAGGATAGTCAGGGGCATTCGGAAAGGCAGCCCATTTGCTTTGTAAACTCAGGGGAAAGACAAACTACAAGTTTTAGAAAATGTGAGCACTTTCACTGCAGGCTTCTCAGATGGTGGCACTGAAACCAACCAAAGCAAGAAAATGAGAATTCCTACGTCACGCCATTGCCCATTTTCCAAACCAGAGGAGAAGTCGAGACATAGCTTGAAAAAAGATCCCATCTACTTCTGGAATTGACCTAAGACAATGGGGCAGGAAAAGTTGAAGGGAGGACAGCAAAACTCTCAGAATCGTCACAGTGTTGGTTCTGGAAGTGGTTTTGGAGACCCGAGTGCAGTTTTTCAGACAGGGGTCCACCCAGTCAGTAAAACAACTTTCTCGGAGTTGCACGCAGCCTGGCGCGTAAGGGCTCTGGAATCGGGAAGACCTGAACTCCAGTGTGGGCGGCTCTCCTCCGTGCCTCAGTTTCTCACCTGTAAAGTGAGGGCACTCAAGCCAGCCTCACGGGGCTGCTGTGAGGAGTGGGAGACCGTGACTAGCACACCTGGGGACAGCAAAGCCGGGACTAGGTCTCCCTCTAGACTCAGTCGAGTTACATTCCAAGTTAAAATTAAATGCAAATTAAATCGCCCCTCAATAAACCATTCTTATCCAATTGCTCAAAGGCCTCTACAGAGTTCCCAGGTCTCACTGATTCCTCTCGTTTCCATGGTCAGCAATCAGCCCTCTGAAGAGGAAGGACAGAGAGCTTGAGTGAAGTGCCAACCCCAGCTGTCCCTCCTCCTCTGGGAATAAACCCTCTGACACCTCCCACTCACTCAGGAAATAATAACAGGCAACACTGGAAGAGCCCTGCTGTGTGCCACCGTTTTAAGGGCCTTATATAAATTAGTCATTTAACCCTCACTGTAACCCTAAGGCGCGGACATTTTTATTATTATCCCCACTTGTCACACGAGAACGCTGAGGCGCCTGCTTAGGGTCCCACCATTGCCGCAGCAAAACTAAGATTTGAAGCCCGAATTTATCCTTTTAACACCATGTTCTGCTGCACCCCTGTAACAACTAGCATGACATATACTCAAGATAGTTTCCTAAGGATTTTTTTACATTTATTCATTTTATATTTCTTATAATAATCCTATCCGGTAAGTACCTTTCATTATCTATGTGTACAAATGATGAAACTGAGGCACAGAGAAGGACCGTGACCAGGTGGCGCATCCAGGATGTGAACCTGACATTCTGGCCCCAGACACCACACGCTCTCCGTACTGCACCTGCCTCTCGACATTAGTCACAGTGCCTACCATGGGCAGGCAGGTCATGCTGCTGGGGCTGTGGGAGTGACAGGCAGAGAATACAAACTATCGCAGCCCTCAAATGGCTGACAGTCAAGTTGAGGAAATAAGACTCATCCATGAAAAGCTGAATGAGATAAATAAATTGCAACACATCCGCACTATGGAATACTAGTCAGCCATGAAAATAAACTTTCGAAACTCACAACAACGTGGATGGAATTCGAAAGTGTGACGCTAAGTGAAAGAAGCCAGGCCAAAAAGGAATGTATGATTCCATTTATATAAAATTCCAGAAAATGTAAACAAATCTATCGTGACAGAAAGCAGACCAGTGGTTGCTTGGGGATAGGAGATGGGGATGGGGGGCTGTATTAAAAAGGGGCGTAAGGAACGCTCTGGGGTGATGGAAATGTTCACTGTCCTCATGGTAGTGACGGTTTTACAGGAATACGGCTATGTCAAAACTGTGCTGTTTCTTCTATTGTAAACTATACTTCAACAAAGCTGGTCTTAAAAATGAAAAATAAGAGGACTACAGGAGGGTGAAGAAGGCTTCACTAGGGCTGGGATGCTTGGAGAGGCCTCTGGAAGGTGATTCTGTGACGGGTGGGAAGGGCCTGGGAACAAGAGAAAGGAGGGGGCATTCCAGGTGGAGTACAGAGGAAGGAACATCCCTGTGGGCCAGGGGACAGTTGTAGAGGCCCCCCCTGCCCACCTGAGGAGGTTGCACTTAACTCCATAGGCAAGGGGCAGCCCTGAAGCTTTGTAGGCAGGACTCACCCCCATGAGAAGAGAGTTAAGTAAGGACCAACATGCTGAGGGCAGCAGGGTGGAGGAGGGAGGGACTAAGAATGGGAAACCACCACAGCGGCGGCAGGGACCGCAGTCCCCGTGTTTCTGCAAGGGGCTGGGCCCAGGGCGCTGGCCGCCTCGGAGACGGGAGCAGAGGGCCGGGTTGTGGGAACTTCTACCATTTCCTCCGGCCTCTGGGCCCCGCCCCTTTTCTGCTCTTTACACTGATGGTGACGCCAAGAAAACAGCAAACCATGGGGTCTGTAGCGAGATTTTTAAACGGTGAAAGTGATGAGATAAGGAAAGAGAAGGTCATCGTTTATATATGTTTTGAGCGTTTTTTCTATCTTTTTAAAGAGACTTTAAAAAGAGTGTCTCTTTTGTGGGCTTCGGATATCTAAACTTAAGAATAATACAACTTTCTAACTATCCTGAGACTGGGTTAGCAGTCTCACAATAAATGACCAAACCTCCTCCTCCAGGGATCTTCATTCCCCCAGGAAGCTTTAATGATGCCCACCTGAGGCAGGGGACAGACAGACGATAAGGCCCCTGAAAGAGCCCTTTCTGCCTAAGGCTGAGCTAAAAGCGCCAGTAGTATCTATAGGGGCTTAGACCTGCCAGACCATGCAGCAAACAGGCCAGCAGATGGCGCTCCTGCATCAGCACAGGCCAACTCCAGGCAGCCGGGTCTCACCTACCAGGTTCCAGGGCCAGGATGGGACAATTACTGGGACAGGAGAACAGGTATGAGAGCTAGCTGGAGTTAAAGATTAAATCAAGATGACAACAGAACGGGCTGCAGAAAATATGGTAAGGGAACCTTGAAGTCTTCCAAGCCCAAGGTCAGAGAAGGGACACAAGCAAGTTGTACCACAGCTAAAGATTTGAGGGAGGTTACAAATGAAATGCATAAGCACCGAGCCAGTTCCAGAACACCAGAGACCAGAGAGGGAAGGCAGGCTCCGGTGCTAGGCTTCTGAGTGACGGCGCTCTAAGCTGAGCCGTGGTTGCCCAGCCCAGCGCCCCTGCCCCCAACGCTGAGACAGGGACGGCCAGTGCACAGCCTGGATCTCTTCTGAGCCGCTACAAAGGCTCACGACTTCAGCGTGCACTTTGTAAGCTAAACAAGAGCTATGGAAACTGGTAAATATTTTGCCCTTCCAAAGTCACCACAAGAGATTTATATATACCCTGGTTTATTTCCCTGAAGAACCGTTTTCCAAGCTTTTTCAGTTTCAAAAAATTCATTTAATGAAAATATTCTTCATATTAGATTTTTATTCTTACTCCGCCTTGAAAGTAAAAGCAGCAATTGCAGGTGGCTGGATATTTGTTTTATCCATCTAAACTATATTTTCTGAAATAACTAAAACTGGCTGTGTTCCCCTCATAGTTTCTGATTAATTTTATGTTACTTGATTTTAAAATGTATTTATAAGACTGTTTCTATGTCAAAAATATTGCACTATTCGGAAGCATCTTTTACGACTTGAATATATATATTCCAATGTGTTGGACTGACGATGAGGGAGCAGTGAAAGAGGAAACAGAGTCAGAGAGGAGGAATGAAGAAAAGGAGGAGAGACACACGAAGACAGAATTCATAAGCGTCCTCTTTTCAGCGCCCCGCATTCATATACAGCTGACATTCAGAGCCAGAAATGTTTTGCAGACTTGATCTGCCTTCTCAGAATGTCAAGGAAAAGGGTAAAGACCATTCCTGCCTCCCTCTGACAGTCTCTTACCACTACCAGTAAAACCAGTCTGAAATTACCATTGGGTGCCAGTACCACATGTAAACAGTACACATCGTTGGAGCCCAGTGGGAGTTCAGGAGCTGTGCAAATCAGGAAGAACAATGTAAAGTTTCATCAACGTGTTTGGGAATACTGTGGTACAGGCAAAGTTACTTAAGTTGGCAAGTGGAAATACAGCAGTAGAGCATGAGGCGGCTTCCCTCTTAGTTTATCTGTTCCACCATGAGAATAAATAGGATCTACTGGGATTGAGCCCAACAACAAAACAGCAGATGGAGCCACCCAAGTAACAGCATAATGCATGCCCATGCTGACCCGGATGCTCAGTTAGCTCAGAGGTTAGCTCACTGTTCCAATGAGTTCAAAGGCAGGGTTAGGACACTATGGGATGACCTGGTGTAGTGAATAGGAATGCCAATTTTATCACCTCATACCCTCCGAGCCTCAGTTTTCTCATCCATTCAATGGAACATGTAATAATGACTCTACAGAGCTTTGGGGAAATCAAATAAAATGGTCCATTTCCTGGCTTACAATGTCAGGGATAGAATAGCGTAGTTACTAACATCGTTTTCTCATTCCCCAGGTTGGTTAGCTAGCCTTACCATGAGTTCTAGTTGTGATTAAACATAGTGGTAAGTCACCAAACCTGGTCCGCTTAGTGATAAAAGTCCTCCTTGGTGATTATGGAGATGTTAGGTCTTAAGTACAGCTCATGATCACAGAACACGTTCTTCTTTGCTAGAAGCCAAATGTGCTTCTCTCTCCACCATGCTCTGGGTCATGCATATGTGTGCAGACACATGCTGACCCAGGTCCTACAAATATACATGGTGTCAACTTTGAAGGGTTATGACTGCCCTCTTAGGAAAAGATGGGGGAGGATGCTTTCAAAATGTACTCAACAACTCTTATAACTTCTGCTGGGCTAAAAGAATTGATGACTTCCAAGCAAATCAGCTCTCCACCCCACCCCCCAAATCCCCCCAAAAAACAAGCAAAAGGGCAATCTTATATGTCAGAAAGAGCAAACTCTTTGGGGTCAGAATAACTTCCGACTCTGAGTCTAACTCCCAGTTCCATCACTTACAAACTGTGTCCATGGCAAGGTCCTAAGCTCTCTGAGACTTGGTTTTCTCACAGAGGTTTTGTGAGAATTTACGAGATGATGTAAGATATCCAGCATGTTCTGTGAAATCCCAGTCCAAGGGAGTGCTGGGTGAGCACGAGCGTGCACGCACACACACACTCACTCATCCACCACACAGACAAGTCCCACAGTCAAATAAGTTTGAGAAGCGAAAACCCTCTCCAATGTTTATAATGTACATTAGTCCATTAAAAATTCCAGAGTCCTGCAATAAAAAACCTGTTTGACTTGTTTAGCCAGTGTACTTTAAACGCTCTTGCCCACAGGTAACTGTTAATACCTCTCAAAGCACACCTCTGAATAATGTTGAAATAATGTATATCTAGTGCCTAGGACAATGCAAGGTAAATAATATATATGGCATATTAATAATGGCATATGGTATAATACACATGGTATCTTAATAATGGTAGACATCCTCATACAAAATATTATTTTCCCAAACCTTGGGTTCCTATAGCATTCTGCTTATATGAATATAACAGTAAAAATAGCAGTCATAGGAGTAATGTGTTGTTAACAAAGTATTAACAGTTTGGTGTTTGATCACACAACTAGTACATGACACACTCAGGATTTGACCTGAGATCTAACTCCAAAGCCACTATGTCACACTGCTTCCCTACCTCTCAATGGCTCTCTTAAGAGTTGACCCCTGCTGCCAGAGTCGGGAGGGGCCAGTCACTGGTGAACTCTGCATCCTACTGACCCCAGAAAGAAGCAGCCCCATGGGGGTAAGAGGCCAGGGCTCCTACCTGGTGCCGGTCTCCATCCTCGCCAACACACTGGGTGCAGGCCTCCTCGGGGACACAGTTGCCTTCCAGCATGACTTGGCGTGAGGGGCAGAAGCAGCCTTCTGAGGGGTGGTCCCCACAGGAGCTCGTATTACCCTCACAGTGCCGGGGGCAGCCGTGCTCACAGTGGTTGTACACCAGGGACGGTGGGCACGACATGGCTGCAGACAGAGAAGGAAATCACTCAGGACGGCTCACACCAACCAGAGGAGAACAGAGCACAGCTAGCTCAAGGCAGTTGACCATCTGACAGACTCGCTGGGGGAGAGATGGCTAGTTTCCACCAATTTTCATTTCCCCCATCTTCACCCAGAATAAAGACCGCATTTCCCAACTTTCCTTGCAACAAAGTGCAGTGTCGTAACACAGTTCTGACCAATGAACTGTAAGAGGAGGCACAGAATCCTATAGCAGCCTCCAGGAATCTTTTTAAAAAGACAACTGTGCATGCCTTTGTCCCTTTTCCGTCCTTTCCCCATTCTGCTTCTTGGAACCTGGACGTGATAACTAGAGCTCCATCTTAAACCATAAGGAAAAACACACCCAAGTGAGGGCAGAGTGAAAAAGCTGGAACCCAGTTTGAGGCCCAGAAATAGCTAGAGCCACTTCCTTCTCTTTAGCTGTGTGACAGAGAATTTTATTTCTGTTACTTGCAGCCAGTTTAATCCTAACTAATGTGAACCTGTGTGTCCTTAGGAAGTTCTACAGATCTTTCTTTTCAATACGTGTATATTTAATATTTAAAAAGTCCCCTTAAAATAAAGAATCCACAGCTATGAAGAGCTGGCTGGAGAGAGAAGTTATAAAGTGATTCACTTCCCCCATTCTGGCCCTGCTCAACCCCTTCCTCAGGTTCTCATGGTGCCAAGACAGGTGGCAGAGAAGGTCTCCAAGTATTTAGAGGTTTTCCTATATATGCAAAGGTTTTCCTATATATGCACAATAAATAACCAGGAGGTAGAAAAGAAATTCATAAGCAGAGAAGATGCCATCGGTAATGCAGACACTGACATTTGCCCCTTGATCTGCAGGCAGATTGAAAGGAGGCAGTATCAGCCACATGCACCCATAAAACCAGAGCTCAAAGGAACCTTGGGGTTGCCTAGTCCAACTGCCTCATTCTAAGATGCAGAAACTCAGATCCATAAAGACTAAGAGAATAGCCCATCACCAGCTGAGCTGGAACCAGGATGCCCAACCCTCCAGTCCCAGTTTACAGCTGCTGACAGCTCTATGAGAATAAACTCTGAGGCTCCGAGATGCTTGTACATATTGATTTCCTTAAAAAAAAAAAAAAAAAAAAAAGTAAGGGATTATATTGACTAATTGAGAATGTTAAAGTTCAGTGTTTTTAACACTCCAGGACTCCCCAAAGGCAGGAGCCATATCTGGTTCATTTTGGTATCCTCTACATGTTAAAAGAGAAATAAATGCCAAGTCTAAGCAGGAAAGCTGCTCTTGAAGGGAAGATATCTACACTAGCAATCCTATAGTCTTTATAATTAAGAAGCTCTTGGTATTCAAATGGCAGAATTCCACTCACACTTCAAAATTTTTCTTAGGCATGGCCTACTCGAAGAGGCTTTGCTAAAGCTTGGTGGGTTCACAAATTCAATGTGACTGAGTACTCTGTACTTTGCTGATATGTGTCAAATATATTAGAATCATATCTGTCTGAGTAGAAATGATTGTGAATTTCAATATAAAATTGAAATTCTACATTCAAATTGTTTATATGTCCACCATCTTCTTTGATCCTAACCAGAACCCCAGGTAGTAAGAAATGCAGGATTTTGATCTTCATTACTCAAGTTAAAAATCTGAGTCCCAGAGAAGTTGAGCAAGCTCAATGACAGTAAGTCATTATTCACGTTTTTTAGGGGTTCTTACAGATACTCACGACAAAAATCAGTTGTCCTCCAGTCAACACAGACCCCATTGTTCCGACAGAGGTGGGCATAAGAGGCAACTGCCTCACACACTTGCTCCTGGTGACAACTCTCCTGCTGACAGATGTCATAAAATGTGGTTGGAGCAAGGACCTTGTGGCACTCAGCAAACAGTGCCGAGAGGAGGACCTGGCAGTGGGAGCTGCTGGAGACAGGACACTGCTCCTCAGCCACAGGCTGGCACAACCTCCCCGGCTGCTGTGCAGTCCATTCCTGGATGAGTGTTTTCCAGTCTGTGGTGACCGTGCCATCCTTCAGCATGAAGTCATTGGCTCCATTCTCATCACAGGTTCCTATGGAAATAGGGAAAGACAATGTTGGTAGGTGTGGGTACCAACACATTGACACCGGAGACCTGGCAATTCTCTACCCCCATCAGTGTTTGAATCTTACTACTAGACCCAGAAATACAAGCATCCAAGAGTCCTGAGAGTAGAGCAAGGAAGGTTTATAAGTATAAAACAGGGGAGTCAAGAAGTTCTTACCACAGAGACCATACATCTTGGAAGCAAAGGTCCTTGGGCTAAGCTGCAGCTGAAACTCATTGTTTTGTGGAGTAAATGTGAAGATGTGGCCTAGACGATGGAATCTGATCTCATACATGATAGCACCGTAGATGTTGACATCCATGTCCTCAGCCACGTAAGGGACAGAGACCAACCTCCCATTCACCCCCACCTGCCCAAAGAAGAAAATGACGCATCAGTTGTCACAGCAGTAAGGAATCCTGGAATTTCACTCTCAGCTTCTTCCTGAAGTTACTGACAGTCCCCAACGTTCGCCACACTCAACTCCAGTGTCATCCACAAACCCTGATATTTATCGGCAGCTTTTCTAAGATAAAGGAGCTTTGCCGAGCTTGGCGGGGGAACAGGCTATTATGATACTGTACAGAGAGCCATGCACCTGGAACCTGAAAGCCGTGGGTTAAAGTGCACCTCGAACCTTGACTCTGTGTGCACTCCACAGGGAGGACAACCCCTTCGGGAGAGGCTGAAAAATTGCCATTTTGCCAGCTCATCAGGTCAGTGTCTCCAGGAACATCTAACAACCTGGACTATTTCCAAGTCTTTTCTTTACTTTTTCTTTTTCCTTTCTTTTTTTTTTTTTTTTTTTGAGGGTCATTAGAAGCTCTTTGGAGGACCCACCGTACATCACATCGAACATGTTACAAACATGTTAAGATGTACTCACATCTCACAATGAAAATAATTTTTGCTGTAAAAATTTTAGAAGCTTATTTCTCCTTTTAATTTAAAATGTTTTGGCTATGAGTTACTCATTTAATATATGACTAGCTATGATTGTTTAGCAATTACTGGTGCATATTCAAGAATTCTTGCAAAATGAGATCTAACCTATAGGTTGTTTGCACATAGTAAAATATTTATGATTTCTAAATGAGCAAGAAAAGAAGTTGGCATAATATGAGCTTTGTAAACATTTAATCCAACATTTATTTAAATCAGTCTAGCAGTTTTCTTTTTGAATTTTGGAGCCATACTTTTTAGTTAGGCCCTTAATATCTCTCTAAAGGCCCTGATTTAGGCACTAAATATTTTCCTTTGGAACTCTCACAGCCCTGGGCGCTGGGCTTATAATCCCGCTGGGTGAACAGCACTGGTGTCAACCGCAGTTTTCTACCAGTGCCAAAAACTGGCACTAAATTCACAATTTAATGCTACCTGAAACTGGTACCAAATCGGGGTCCAGAACAACATGAAATCATACCAAAACGAGGGAGATGGTAATGAGCCCCTCCTAAGTGGTTCTCTACTAGCTAGGAAGAAAGCTGAGTCCCTAACAGAAGGACCAGCTAACACCAGCTGCCACCAGGGCCATGTGGCTTTCTCAAGGTCTGCTGCTGCCTTGCCATGAGACCCACAGAAAGCATCTCTCACCTCCATGTCGCTGTGGAGCTCAACTGAGAGACCATTATGTTTCACCTCAATGGATTTCATGCAGACCTGCCGTGCTCCAGGGCTGCAGGCACCATTATGGAGAATCACCTCCAGGTCCTGCTCCTTGTTTTGAAACAGAACATATGAACAGCTGCCAGTCAGCTTGAAATTCTGCCCATCAAAGGTCACGATGTGCCGGGTAGAGCTGCCCATGCACACACCTAGACAGGGGAGAGCGAAGGAGGGATGTGACATTACCCAAACTTTCATACACGTAAAGAGGCAATGTTACCAAGTTATATGTAGGTGAGTTGAAAGTTGAACGGGCCCTTTGAAATCCTATAGTCTAATCTCTTCCTTTGTGCAGATCAGGAAACTGAGATTCTGTGAGGTAGAGCAGCTTAGATAAGTAACACATTAAATATTTTCCTAGAGAAGGTTTAGAAGGACAAGCATTACATAAAAATGTGGCAAATTATAGAATTGTATTTCTGAAAAATTTTAAAGTGCAAAGTGAATGCTCTACTCTACAGGGATGCCTTGGCCCAGGAAACAAAATTCTAGAGGTGTCTGACTCATTGAAATCATGAGAAGCTAAGCAAACCATGAGCTCACGATCTCATTGTAAAGAAAGTTCACTTAAAGACACATGTAACCTTTCAGCTGCCAAGTGACTAACGGTACAAGAGCCATGTTGACTTGATTCCTTAAGAGATCTCACACAAGAAATATTTCCAAAGCCAAAACAAATGGTTGGGTCTCAGCACTACCTCATTTGCCACTCATTCATTCACATAATCAGCAAATTCTCAAGGTTCCTATTAAAACACCATCTAGGAATACTAATCACTTTTCATCTATATAAGATGATTCATTAAAAATTCCCTCATGGAAGGCACCACGGCCACACGTGATTTGAAAGCTGATGGTGGACCTAAATGAAGTTGGAGATGAGCTTTTCCAACAAACCATGACCCTATCTACGGTGGTAGGTAAATAAAAGCCCAAGAACTGAGAGGCAGTTCAGTGAGTCGGTGAGGCCTCAGTAACGTCCCTCACTCATAGCCAGGCCTGGGCAATCTCCACCTGCATGAGTGACATGTACATCAAGGCAACACAGCCAGTGACGAATGATGGGTCTGGATACACCATCTGTCAGAGCTGAGCAGCCTCTTCGAGAGCTCTTCCACCCAAAATCCTCTAAGTCACTGGGCAGTTGGTCATTTCCAAGGGACTGTACTGAATGCTGCTGGCCATGCTTTAAGTGACCCCAAATACTGCAGCTATGAATACTGTCAAGTCGTAAGGCATCTAACCCCAACTGCTAGGAGAATGTAATAAGTCACAAGGCAATTGTGTTACCCCACAATTGACAAGTTAGTGAGAATGGCTCTGCCCACCCTAAGATAAACTACTACTGTGAAATGGGTACTTCAGAGGCAGAGAAACTCAGGATGGAATTCTATTCCACCCCTTGCTTGCACTGTGACCTTAGATAAATTATTTCACTTCTGTGAACCTCTCTTATCTCCTCTGCTCTCTTTGAAGTGATGGGGAGGATTCCAGGATATATTTTTAATTTTAAAAGCAAAGTTCATTTGTAAAGAAGGATAAACTAGAAATGAAGGACATCGGTTACCTTCAGGGAATAACAGGTGGGGATGAGTAGAAAGGACGGGGGAAAGAGAGGAGGGACATTTCTGAGAACAGATGCTCCTCAACTTAGAGCAGGGTTAAGTCCCAATAAACCCATCATGAGTCAAAAATGCATTTAATACATCATCTAATATACTGAACATCATAGCTTAGCCTGGCCTACCTTGAATATGTTCAGAACACTTACACTAGCCTACAGTTGGGCAAAACCATCTAACACAATGAATACACTGTAAGGTACCAGTTGTTAACCCTCATGATCGTGTGGCTGACTGCGATGCCCAGCATCACAAGAGACTATGTACTGCGTGTCATTAGCCCAGAAATAATCAAAATTCAAAGTACAGTTTCTACTGACTGTTTATCGTTTTCACACCATTGTCAAGTCGAAAAATCATTCAGTCAAACCACTGTAAGTTGAGGGCTGTCTATATACCTGTCTGTAATGTTCTGACATTTAGAACCAAGGTAATGCTTCACAATACAAAAACAAATAAATTTTAAAAATCAGCTATGATGGGTATGAGGGAAATCCAAAATGGAATACAAATAGAAAGAAATTAAACTAATGGTAATGAATAAGATGACCACACTGAAGGAGAGGGCAAGTCTTAATAACTCTGGGAAAAAATTCCTATATATTCCAAGACTAAAAACAAAATGAACCGTAGACAAATATTGTAGTCTGGTTAGTAGATTTGTTTTTCACAAAAGTATTGGTTAGCAATTCTGAGACAACTTTTTGTATATTCTGGGATTAAACCAATATATAAATATATTGTGGATAATGATCCAGGCTTCTGTCTGAGAAAGGAAGAGATGTGACATGTCAACAGGACACAGGAACCCAATTGAAAAGGCCCCCAGAGGTCAAATCTGGGACCATCTGAGCAAGAAAATAAATAAAGCTAGCAATTAATTGATCACTATGTGGCAAATATCACAGTAAAAACTGCTTCAGAAAAGGATCATGAATGCATACTAAACTCAGTGGCTAAAAGTACATTTCTATAGTTTTAAAGTATCTCTGCACATGATAATTATTAAATGCAAGGAGGAAAATCATAACTTTGTAGTGAAAAAATCTGGTAAACACCATCTTAACCAAGTGACCAAACTGAATAGCACTGGAAATGGGACAAATCGATATCATGAGCCTCCTCCTGAAACACCAGAAAAGATTTGGTGTCCTCTGGGACATTCTTGACAAAAATGTACAATCTGAATTTAACCCAAATCGAGGGACATTCTACAAAATTACTAGCCACACCTTTTCAAAACATCAAGGTCATAAAAACCGAAGAAATTCTAAGGAATTGTTGCAGATTTAAGGAGACTGTGGAGACATATAACAAGTAAATGCAATGTGTCATTCT
This sequence comes from Pteropus medius, assembly GCF_902729225.1. Classification (NCBI taxonomy): domain Eukaryota; kingdom Metazoa; phylum Chordata; class Mammalia; order Chiroptera; family Pteropodidae; genus Pteropus; species Pteropus medius. Next base: position 3,483,936 of record NW_024345600.1, read on the forward strand.
GAGTGAAATCCTGCAGCTGAAAAAAGACTTTAGTGGGACAATCGGCAAAAACTGAATAAGATAATAGTATTTTATCAGTGTTAATTTCCTGATTTTGATCATTGTACTGTGACTAGATATCACACTCTGTGTGAGGTATACAGGGATTCTTTGTACTATTTGTGCAACTTTAAGTGTGAAATTATTCAAAACAAATGTTTTTTGTTTTTTTTCTAAATAGCCAATATCTAATTATGTCATTCCTGAAGGCTTTCAGTCATTTTAAGAATATTAAAGGAGTCACGGAGGTATTGATGTAAGACTCACTACTGTGTTGTGAGTCTTACATCCCCACATGCCCCACCAGCGACACTCAAATCTAGAGAGCAAGACTTTCAGGAGGCCACTCCCAGAGATGGGTTTCTGTTCCATGCAGTTATGGGGAACACTGGACCAGTGTCTGAAGAATCTAAAAGACAGAAGCTATTGCTATTGGCCAGAGGTAACCAGGCAGCGAGAGAGAGACTTGCTTCTGTTGTGGGAATTAGGTGCACTCCACTCCAATGGTGGGACAAAAGGGCATGTGTCCTAGAGACTGGATATAGGACCTACAGAAGGAATGATGGCCGGGGCTGTTCTAAAAGTGACCCTAAGAGAACTTCCGCTATGGGCAAGGAGAACCCTGAAAGAGAGAGAGAGAGTCTATAAGGGATTGGATGCAAACAAAGGGAGAAGCAACAGCCAGCCAAAGGATATAGACTTATTCTTGCACCCCAAGATTGAGAAGCAGAGGAATACAGCAAGGGAATCTCTTAAGAAATCTTCAAATGAGCTGGCGAGAAAAAGCTGCCTTAAACACATGCCAGGCCAGAGAGTGAAGAGACCTCTCGCAGAAGCAGCAGTCACCACCTAAGAACCCTCTGGACCTCCTTCCAACTCCCCTTTCACCATGCTCTACGCTGGCAATAAGTTAGCCTCACCCCTTTCTCAGAGGCAGATAGCCCAAACCAGGCTTGGGGAGGTGTTTTAACTCTAATTCAAAGTCAAAGTCTTAAATGTTACATAGGAGTGGGCATCTAATTACCAAATCGAGATTGTTTTATGACTTAAAGTGACCACAGAACTCTCTATAGATAAACAGAAGTGACATGAAGTTCTTGTAGAGTTCTCATCCAATCCAGGGAGAAAATTTATCCAGCTAAACAAATTCTAAAGGGGGAGTGAGATATAAAACACAGTCTTTATTGCACCTTACAAGTTGTGTCTGCTCAACATAATAATTGTGATCTATCTACTACTGAGTAGAGATTATCATAAGCAACCATTTCTCCCAACCATGAGCCAGAGGACTAACCCACTCCCACAGACAAATGCTCTCCATGGGTTTGTATGAGATGGAGTCGACTATGTCCTCCTTTTAAACCAGGCCACCCCGATGCTATACCATTGGGCCCAACTCCCATACAACCAACCATAGGTGTGGTTGGAGAGTTTCCTGGGGCATCTATCTCACCGCTGTACTTCCACTGCAGGCTGCACACTGACCTAGAAAATCAGTCTGCCTTCTGGTTATACATAATCTGGGGAAGTGCCCTCCAAAGATACGGGAAAGAACAGGGACCTCAGAGACTGAATGAAAAGGTGCCCAGAGGGCACAGGAGGGACGGAACATGGGCAAAGGTAGCACTGTACACGTGGTGAGGAGGGAAAGGGTGCTTCTGGGCTGGTCAGCTTCTGGTCTAACTTTCTGCACTGCCAAGCTGAAAGCACTGTCCCTTTCACACTGTCTAGGGTGACGAAGCAAAGGACTCACAGGGGCAGGTCCAGCGGCAGCCACAGGTCTCTTCCACCCGAATTGAGGACTGGCTGTTGGGGCATGAAGGTCTTGGCCCCCGATCACAGTTGACTCGATGACTATTCAGCAAGGTCTGGCCATCTGGCAGGCAAGTCACTGTGTGGCACTGATCTGGCAAGGTCCAGACATCCCCAGGCTGCAGAAAAAGGAACTAAATTTAGGCAGGGCATAGGATGAGGCATTCCAACTCTAAGCCCATCTACCAGGCCACGGACTCCCTTTCGAAGACATAAAAACTAGGACTTGGACATGGAGCTAAATGGCAAGGAGACAGGGTGTAGAATACAAGATTCACAGGTGAACGCCTTCCCCCCTCACCTCCCCCTGCCCCGGAAAAAAACAAACAAACGAACAAAAATACAGGATATAATGGTAAGAAGGAGAATTGGACCAAGACCAAAAGAAGAAAAGTTAACTAGGAGGAACAAGGGCCCCAAATATACATTTCTTTCAAGGTCATACGACCTTTCTTTCAAGGTCAACAGAAGATAACTTACCCTCTTCTCATTCCCATTCTCATCCATGCAAACTCTAACGAACCCTGAAACAAACACAATAAGATCTGAGTTCCCACCCACCCCGAGAAATTCTAAGCCATTCACAATGTCTGCTCGGGCTACCTGGGCTAGTCCTTGAAGTCAACTCTGAAAAGAATCTGAGTTGGTTTAACAGTGAGGATGCAGGTACACCAAATACAGGTAGCTATCTTGTGGTTCTTCAAGCAGGCTTTGTGGTTATTAATGATTATGATGACAGCAACAGTGATAATATGGCAAAAACTACGGTTCATAAAGCTTTTTCACAGTATCTGCTTTGCCTCTTTCATATGTAGATCCGTGGGAGGAGTAGGGAGGAAAAGAGGCAAGACTCTGAATACTTGAAAGAGATCTTGAAGACTCTTACCAGGAGGAAAGAGAGATAACTCTGTAGTAGGTTTCGACTCACTGATAATTATATTAGGAATATATATCAATATCAGAAAATCTCATATGGTTAAAAAAAAAGTTAAAAGTAAGTCAGCATAAACTATGGTGCTTTGATATTAGATTCTATGTTATTGTATTTCTGAAGCCCTTTATAGTCGTGCTGAAGGTAGGTACAGTTCACAGAGAAGACCATCATCTGCAGAATATTGAGGTTCCCTCTTCTGTCTTCCACTTCCTTGTCCAAGATCCCTATGCATAAGCAAGCACGGCTTTTCTCTGTGAAAGGTTAGACAGACAGGATGGAAGGAGAGCTACACACAGAGAACTTTCTCGTAGCCCCATGGAGGTTAGAAATACAAACTTTCCATGAGCAGAAACTTAAAGATCCAGGTGTACGTAGCAATCTTCATTCAAGGCCAAATCGTGTGCCTCGGCACCCTCGGGTCTCTAGAATGGATTTTGTTGTTTTCGTTTTGGTTTTTTGAGCAGGGTAAGAAAGATATTCTGAGACTCACCAGAACACAGCTTGTGGAGGAAGGAATTGCCCAAGGTGACCAGGGTGGTGAGGTCTTCGATTCGCTGGAGCTTCACTATGTTGGAGCTGGCATCTGGGCCTGCTAAGATCCTCAGCTGGGCCATGTCGTACCGATCCCCAATTCCAATGGGGAACACCGTCACTCCTAGAGTTAGCAGTGGAACAAGAAAGGGTCTGTGTTGACCTGCTTTGGTCAGGTAGACTCAAAATGGGCTGGCCTGAAGCTATACCCAGCATCTGGTCACAGGCACATATCCTGTGAGGAGGGATAGTCAGTTAGTCCACAAATGATAAAGATCTCCTCCTCTGTGCCAGACACAGTGAACGAAGCAGACGAAGTTCCTGTTCTCAGGGAGCTAACACTGGGAGACACAGAGAGCAAATACACAAAGAAGTATCCAACATTTCAGATATGGACAGTGCTCAGGAAGAAACAAAATGGGATACAGATGACGATAGTGCCCAGGGGTAGGAGTGGGAGTTATTGTTTCATACAAGGTGGTTGGAGAAGAGTTCAGTGAAGAGATGACATTTGAGCAGTGACCTGAAGTAAGGATGGAATGGGCCAAGAGGATATCCAAGCAGAGGGACAGTGAGTGCAAAGGCCTCAGAGCAAAAGTACAATGCATACGCCAGGGAGGCTGCAGCAGGGCAAACAAGAGAGGGAGTGGGGCATAGATCGTGCAGAGCTTCACAGGCCACGGTAAGGACTTAACACGTTCTCTGAATGAATGGAAAGCTGGCCAGGACTGGAGCGGAAGAGTGACACGAGCTGAAGGGTCGCTACAGCTGCTATGTTGATTATGAACCACAAGGGACAAGGGTGGAAGCTGGGGTTCCAGTTAGAAAGACATTACAATAATCCAAGAGAGAGAGGATGGAGTTCACTTTATATTGAGTTGCCTGTTAGAACATCTAGATGGAATTGAGATTGAGAGATCCAAGCTGGAGACAGGAATTTTGAAGTCAGTGGTGTACACATGTATTTAGACCCATAACACTGAATGAGATCAGAGAAAATGTCTCAGGGCTGATCCAGAGCATGTGCATGCTTATTTACAGATGAGAAACTGAGGCTCCAAATAGTTAAATGACTTGCCCTAGGTCATGTCTGTTTCCTCCAGGCCATAATTGCTTTCTTTCCTGATAAAAGTCTTTCTTTGGAGCCTTAATACTAAAGAAGTAAAGTCTCCATCCTAAAATTCCTACGATTAGTTCTCCAGAAAGTTCTAGATATTTCCAATTTGCTTAAGGTTAGAACTGGTTTTCTGCTAGCAACTTTTCAGCTCTTATAAGCTAGTTATATCACCCAAATGTATATGTATATATATATATATATATATATATATACACGCACACATCTTTTCCCTTTTAGGGTCCTTTTCTCTAAAATAATAGATTACATAAACGTGTCAAATTCATTCGTTCAACAAACATTAAATGGACCCTATTTTGTGCATCATGCACAGATGATACAAAAAATAAGCAAGATTTTGCCCTTGCCTTCTAAGAACTCCTAGTTTGTGCAACAAACAGATGTGTAACAAATAAATACAATGTGATTTGCACATTTTGAGCAGTTCCAACGTGGTACAGAGAAAGGAGGGAACAACTCTCAAGAAGACATCAGAGAAAGGATAACTCCAGAACAAGGATCTGAAAGATGAACAAACAATTCTCCAGGTGGCCATGAGAGGACTTAACGTCATTCCTCTCACCTGGCCCTCCCTTGGCACCAGGACACCTGTCCTGGTTCACACTCTGTTGATATTCACAGCACAAGTTCTTATGGGACACCACGGCTGGGTCATGCCTGTATCATCCCCTTTCTGAAGCAGCAGCCTTTGCCTCTTGTCCATCCTATGCCACCTGACCCCCCACCCCCACCCCCAGCCTATTAGGCTGGTACTAGTAAAGGGCTCTGAATACGTAAAAGTCCCTGATGGTTCTCAGGACCCCACAGTGAACCACTCTGGCCTCAGACATGGGAGAGTGGTGAGAGACCAGGAGACCACCTTTAAAAAGGAAAGGTATGAGGTACAACCCACCCCTGGACACCGAGAGAAAATATGGAGCAATTAAAAGTCACAATGTAAAGCATGCAGACAAGCGAAAGATAGATACATTTATTACTGCTTGGTAATAACTGTCCAAAAAAAACACAGAGAATGGACAATTTCCTGCTGTTTGAAACCAGGCCACACATGGGTATTAAGCATTTATAATCAGCCAGGACGTCCGCAAGTAACGCCAGCCCACTTGCAATGCTCTAGCAGCTCCGCAGTCTCGGGACTGGACACTGAACACTTACGGTTGGATCTGGCGGCATCGACTGCTGCAGCCACTGAATCCGTAGAGACATCCGTGACCAGGATGACCACTGCCTTAGAGGCTCCAGGCCTGGCACCATGGATTTCAGAAGTGATGTATCGCACAGCAAAGCCCAACGCATCCCCTGATAATGGAGAATAAGCCACACCAGGTCAGTCCTGACCACGGGAAGTGGCATTTCTGAAGCCAGCTGGGCATCCTGTCTCCAAGTGGGTCCTTAGGTCACCAAAATGGAATGATTCAGAGACTCGGAGATCTGGACGAGACCTGGAAGAACATCTAGGCCCTCGATTCATAGGGAAAAAACTAAGGCCAAGGAGCAAAGTGACTGGCCAAGGTCACTCAGTTACTTATGCCAAAAATTAGGACCAGGTGCAGCCCCTGCAACCCCGCCCACGGCACCACGTTACCAATTTGGCTGGGGCCTCCCTCCCGCTGCATAAAGTCCACGAGGCTCAGTAAATGGGCCTTATCCTGGGCCACGTTCCACGGCACGTCGATGGTGGTGATGCTTCCATACTGCAGCACTGACACCTGCGTGAGCTGAGGCCCTGGTGGGAAATCAACACAAAATCATGCTTGGGAACAGGTGGAGCCCCAGAAAGAGCCCCTTCCTAACCTGCACCTTCGGGCTCATCACTCACCTATATTGGCTTTTGAAATGAAAGCCTTGGCAAAACTCTTCATTTCATCAAATTCAGAAGCTGGAAAGCCAGAGGAGCCGTCCAGGAGAAGGACCACATCCAGGGCCTGGCCGCAGTCTGCAAAGAGACCAGGAAGGGGAGTGTGCGGTGCCAGCAAGGGGACTGGCCACTGCAGCAGACACCTGCATTCAATGAGCAAGCATGCAGGGCACCACTGACCATGTGGCCACCACCAAAGGGAGTGTTCTCCATGGTCCTGCATGAATGACGACATATGGGCTGGGGAGGGGGGAGGGGGCCCATGAGTGCCCCAGGTTTGGAGGCATTGGGAAAACCCCAGTGCCACCTAAAGGCAGTTTACATGCCTCCGGATGGAAGCAAGAGGCATCTGCTCCCTCAGTAACAGGAGGCTGCAACTCTTCTAGAATTGCATGAAATACTGGAGCAGCGAAAAGGGGAGAAGGCAAAAGGAAATGGAGTAGCAGCAGATCCCTGGAGAATCAGCTGGTATGTTCTTGGGTCTCATGAGTAGGTAAGGGCTGTAAGGTATGTCAATGACAAATGTCCAGGGCTTGTGTCACTGTTCGGGCACAGAGTCATGATCACAGTGAGGAAACAAACTCTGGCCTAAACACCATTCTGATATCTGAGAAGATGATGCTATTACTGTTTTCCTCTGCAGAAATATCATAAGAACATAAGTAAATCTGTGGCCCTGATTAAAATAAGAACAAAGAAACAAAGGCACTGATAACAAGTGTGAGGATCAAGAGACATTAGAAGAAGGTTAGTTATTCCGGGATGGTCCCAAACACACCGAATAAAGATGTTCAAGAACTAGGAACTGATCAGACAGTAGTATCGGTTAAGAAGGCAACAATCATAGCAGAGGTGGCAAGTGTTTTTGAGCAGGAATTGTTCTAAACATTTTAGAAGTACTGTTATTATCCCCATTTTAGATAAGGCAGCTGATCTAAACAGAGGTTCTTGCTGAAAATGAACCAAAAATTATTACGCCAAAAATTGCCCCAAATTACCGAGCTGGTAAGTGATAGAGGTGAAATTCAAACTAAGGCAGTATGGCTCCAGAGTCCAAGGACTTAATCTGCTACCTGTGACCTAACTCCCTGAAATTGTCCCAGGGTATGTCAGTTGCTTAGAATAACTGTCCCCATCCAATGTGGTGAAAAAGCTGGTAGCCATCAAATTTGACAGATTACCTCTGAGGCAGGGAATGGGGTTAGGTGGACATAAGGCTGAGTGATAAAGGCATATTTTTTACTCCACACATTTGGCATTGTTTAAATTTTAACAATAGACTTGCGTTACCTTTGAATCCACAAGGAAAGCTCCCCAATAAAGGGTCACAGATGCATCTCCCTGCCTGGGATGTGAGGACACAGGTACTCTGAAGGCAGCATGTGACCAAAGGCACAGAGCAGGGGAGCCAGGATTAGAACCCAAGGGTCACATATCCACCAAGGCCACCCCCTGCCTGGCTCCTGCACAAGACCCAGCATACCTGGGGCGGGGGAGAGGGTGGGGATCTGCAGCCCCTCTCCAGAGCAGCACATCTGCAGCACCAGATCTGGAGCCTCTCGGGGGAGTGTCTCAAAGTCCTGGATGAGGATGGGGGCATTGGGCCAGCCGATCCTCTCCAGCTCCTGCACGTCAGCCTGAGGACCCACTCCAATGGGCACCACCTGGATGTCTCCAGGCATCCGTTTGATCTCGTCGGAGGCGGGGTTCCCCGTGACCATGTAGACCAGGTTAGGCGCCTGCTCCCGGTCCCCCTGGCTGGCGGAGAAGCTGTGTTCAGACAAGTACTGCAGGGCTAGCCCCGTGTTGGTCCTGTTGCCGCCCCGGTAGCGGATCTCTCGCACCCGCTGCAGGATGTCCTCCTTGGACTGTGCCTCGAGGAAGGTAGACTCCACGGTCACCACGTAGGAGTACTGCAGCACCATGACGTGGATGCTGTCCTGGCTCACATCCATCCGCTGGATCACCTCCTCCATGAACTCCTTGCTCCTGTTGAAATTGGCCTCGCCGATTTTGTCCGACCCCTCCAGAACAAACACCACGTCCAGAACCATGGAGTTTCTCTTGGGTCCCTCGGACAAAACCCCCAAGAGCTCTGGACCCATGGTGACTTGGGCCACAGGTCGGGGCTGAGTAGGGCCGGGCACTTCAGGGGCAAGGTCACAGAGGTAGCTGATAATCTCATCCCTCCGCTGCTCCAGCTCGTCCACACCACTGAGCACAAAGGCCTTGTTCTCGGGGGCCTGCTTCTCGATGAGGCGGATCTGCTTGAGGTTGGCGTGGGGCCCAATGCCCACTGGGACCACGATGACCTTCTTCTTCTTCAGGCCCTGGACATAGCGGACCAAGTTCCGGGCCAGCTTCGGGGGCTCCTGGCTGGCCATGAGGAGCAGGACAATGCGGGAGGCCTCGGGGCGGTCGATCTTGCTGAAGATTTGGAAGAGCGTGTACTTGAGGACCTCACTGGTGGAGGCCACCGAGCTGCCCGCGTACTTCACCTGGCTGGCGATACGCCGTAGCTCCGAGGGCCGCTTCCGCTCCCTGAGCTCGAGGTAGGCATGAGAGCCGTCATGATACTCCACCACAGCCACGCGGATCCGCTTCTGGGAGATGTGCAGGCGCTCCATCATGCCCACCACAAAGACCTTCAGCACCTCGAACTCGGCCTCGGACAGCTTGTTGGAGCCGTCCAGCAGGAAGACCAGATCCAGCAGCTTGCTGCAGTAGAAGTCGTGCAGGGGCGGCTCCGGGGTGTCCTCCACATACGGGGTGGTGGGGCTGCCTGGGACTTCCGTGGGGGGCATGTCTAGGCCTCCAGGTTCCCCGCAGGCTTCACAGGTGAGGTTAACACCATCGCAGTGACTGCAGCAGATGGAGAGGAATGGAAATGGTTCAGGAAGAAGCTCTGAGCACTTCTCGGCCCTTCTCAGAACCATCGCACATATTCCTCCCATAGACCTGCCTGGCCCACCTGAACCGAGCTCCCATGGATCACTCTCCACCCAAGCGAGACATCGCTTGTTAATGCATGTCTACAAATAGCACCCCTCCCCCCACCACACACACACACACACACGCACACACAGAGCAAAGGCTTTCCTTAATTCTAGGACCTAAAAAAGAATCTTTCTTGCTTCTATACCAACCATCAGCCATTCAGAGTTGATTTCTTTTCAACCTATATCTCTAGCAATATAAATATTTAATTATAATCCAAACTTTCTGCCAAGTATCTCCAAAGACAAATATTGCTCTAAAACGGTGACACTGGCCAGGACTTGTAAATGTTCTACTAAAAATAAATGCTTTACAGTACTTAGTATAACAGAATTTAAATTGTATGAATTTTGTATCATGTTTAATATGTTGAGTCTTAAGGAACAAAGGAAAAACTGGACTAAAACCATTTTGAAAAGATGAATAATGGTGCAAATTCCCAGCTTTATCTAGCAGAACAAAGCACTTAGGAATGGTATGTCGGGGGGCGTCTCCAAGCTGTTAGACAAGAGAAAAGACAGAGGCTCATTCATTCATTCCTCCAGTGGACATCTGGCGAGCATCCGACGTGCCAGGGACTGGCTAGGACCTGCGCCTGGCCCATCGCATACCATGAGTCTTTAGCAGAGTGCTTGCCCCACACACGAATGCCTGCATTACCGGTCCAAACTGGCAGTCCTTTCTGGTCCCTTCCTTTCACCAGTGTCCTGGGAAGTGGGACAGCATGCCAGACCGCAAGTGAAATCCAGGCTGGGACCTTCTCCCCTGTGAACTCTTGGCCTTTGAGACAACTTGCCTTCGGCACCCCCAGGAAGGCCAAAAGGGCAGCTGTGCCCTGAGCCCTGGGAAGTGTCCCCGACGGCCTGCTTCCCAGATGGTGCCCCAGTTTGCTTTGAAACTACTGTCCACACCTGTCTGAAGCTGCGGTATGTGCCCCAGGCGCTGCCCCCCGCCTCAGTGCCAGTGGAGGGCGGTGGGGAGATGCTCTCCACTCTCAAGCCCTGTGGCTGGGAGCCCCACACCAACACTGGGCTCACCCCACTCTTTATTCCTCACAGTCTCCATTTCAGCATAGGTAGAGTGGACAGGCAGGGTCTTACTGGGAAGTTAATTCCTCCTTCCTCATGGTCCACACGATTTATTGCTTCAATTCTTGGTTAACAGTGCATTGAGTGACATACTTTCTAGTTTCCTGTGTTTGCTAGAACACTCACCCCGGGCAGTGTTCACTCTTGTTTGTACAGATGGTGGCGGCAGGATCTGACTCTGGCAGCTGTGGCCACAGCCCCATCCCCAGTGACTTTAAGTTCTCAAGTTTAAGTTCCCATAAGGAGCAGTGTGGAATGTATCAACATCTGAATACATGTTTCCTACTTAGGAGCAGGACTTCAGAAAGCTCCGTGCTCACCCTCGGGACTCTTTCTCACCTCCCCAAAGGCCAGTTCCCAGAGGCAATTGGGTGAGAACCCAGGGTGCAGTGACAAGTGTCTTCCCTTGCAATTACAAAGGCCGTGTCCTGGGACCTTGGCTGTGGCCCCGAGGTGTCTCTTTACACTGAGAGGTCAGGGGCCTGCCTCACTTTTCTCCCCTGCATCCCCACCTCCAGTGAAAAAGAAACCTGACTTTCGTAGATGCCTGTCCCAGACCAGATGTGACCACCCGGGACAGTAAGAGACCTCACCCTTCCTTCAGTGAGAAGAGGTTTAAAAGCCTAACCCTCTTAAGAGATATTTCCTGGGCAAGCAATCTAGTCTGTCCTTAAAGAAAGGGATACAAACTAAACAAAAACATTCCACCTCTCAACTCACATAGCAAGCAAGTTGTTCCCAAACCTTCACATCTGAGCAGGCCCCCCGAGAAGATGGTAAGACTCATACTTCAAAAATCAGGTTTTACCAGATCTGACAGTGCTTAGGATCACTGGGGTTCAAGGTGATTTTCTTTCCAGGGGCTAAGCGTTGGCCGGCCACCTCACATGTGGGGCAATCTTCGGGGTAGATGCAGGTCTGCAAAAGCTCATCCAGGATTTTCCCTGCATGACAAAACTCTCATTAGGAGCCAAGGAAGACCTTTCCCGCAAGGAAGATTCACCTTTAGCTAAAGGGGCCTGTTCTGCCTGCCTCCCCGAAGATCACCACTTAGGGAGCAACCTTCCTTCTCCGGGCCTTGAGTTCTTCCTCTGAAAAGTGGATGGGGGGATTCTATCATCCTACCTCACCATCCCCAAGCCTCAGCACGAATGAAACCTCCAAGGGTCTTTTTACTCTACTGAAGACTTTATTTGATACGGCTAGGTCTGTACTGTCCAATACAGTAGCCAGTAACCACAGGTTGCTAGTTAGACTTAAATTAAATTAACATGAAATAAAACTGAAAATTCGGTTCCTCAGACACACAAGCCACATTTCAATAGAACATTCCCATCTTTGCAGAAAGTTCTATCAGAAAGCACAAAGTGCTGCTCTAGATGATAAACCCATAAATAGGCATGCAGAGCATTACACAGGAGCTCAGCCTGACAAAAATCATAGCTGGCCAGGCTCTGATGAAAAGATACTGAAAACAGAGCCCAGAGAGAGCGGTGGGGCTGGGGACAGGGCACCGCTGGCCGAGGCTGGGATAAAGCAGGGCAAGGAATCGCCCTCCTCACCCAGGGGCACGTGGCTTACCTGGAGGGCAGTGCGCATGGCAGCCCTCCACACACTGCACAGGGCACGCCAGTGGCTCGGGGTGCTGGCACGTGACAGGACAGGCGGGAGCGCAGCTGTTATAGCGCCACTCACACTCATACCCATTCTCCCGGAGATTCCTGTCCTCACAGCTCTGTGCTGTGGAGACAGAAGAAATGAGCACAACCATTAAAACACAGGCAGTCGTGTGCCACCTGAGAAGCCAAGACTGTACCAACGGCCCCGGACAGACGGTGGGGAGACCAGCCGTGCTGATGGCTTCAGGGGAGGTGATGATTACATCGGGGAACTAAGGAATGACAAGAGTCACCGATATGAGAGACTTCCGGACTTTTAAAGCAACTAAACCAGGAACCCAGAGGTTCTGAGTCAGTTTTTCACATAAAAACAATCAACTTCTTAACACCTGAGGAAGAAAGAGTCTACATAAATGTATGAGGTGATCGCTCATATTGGCAAACAATAGCATCTAATTAAAAACATATATTGACTTCCTTCTTCTCTTCATCACTGTTCCCTATTCTCCCTCTTCCAGAATTTCTCCAGAAGTCTCTACATATTAATGCCTTCGACCCCTGTCCATCCTCCCCCACATCAATGTCTTAACCCCCTTCAGCCCTCTGACATCCATCCCCGTACTAGACTCTGCCTTCTCTCCCTTGAAGGTGTCTTCCCACACCCTGCTTTAAGGTCTTCAAATCTAGATACATGAGGGTTGAGGGGAAGGTGTCTGAGACCATGAGGGACATCAGGACTCACGGCACAATGTGGCTGTCCTCCAGGTCACCACCTTGCCGTGCTGGGCACACACGTGGGCATAGGCAGCGATGGTGTCACAGAAGCAGGCACAGTCCCCAATGGACTCACAAGAGCAGGTGTCATAGATGCAAACATCCAGGAATGGCTCAGGATCCACCTGCAAGGGAGCCGCAGGGTGGCCTAGGCCTAGGACCAGACTCTCTGGCTCCTGGTCTGGGTAGAAGTGTTCTGGTGGTCAGAGTAGGGGAAAGGGGCTCCAGGGTAGCAGAAGAAATGCAGGTCAGTGGTTCCAATGAGGGGATGGATAAGAAGGCAGAATTTCCTAGCTTCTCATCTGTATTCCAGCAAGAAATGTTGAATAAAGCACTTTTGCCAGCCCTTCATAGAATAGACGTGCCTAAGAATTTTTCGAAAGAACATTCCTTTCTATTCATCTGTTTACCTGCTCAGTCACCCATCCATCCTCATAATCTACTCCCAACCTCATGGGTGCTTAGGTATTTTTACATAGACACAAACACACACACACACACATGCTAGTCACTCTCCTTGCCTCCATTCAGTAAAGAGAATGAGGAAACACATCAGGACCCACTCAAGTTGCCCCGATGAGGGCTGGAATGCTGGACAATAGGATCGGCCTGGAGTCCTGAACCCTGGGTCCAAACCTGCATGGAGGGGTAGCCCACCCACCATCCGTCTTCGATCACAGTAACTACTTCCTGCTTTCCCTTGACCCCAAACACACCACTACATGCACCGCCTTTTTCAGGGTCATTGTGGAAGAAGTGAATTCAGACATTAAATGGGTCATTGCTCCCAAGACCTTCCAACAATCCCGATTCCCGTGAGTCCTCTCACCGTCTTCACTCTTCCGACTCAGATGCCCGGGATTCTCACCAAACCAGGGGCTCCTGAATATCCTTCTGAGTCCTTAGGGACTAAAACTCATTGTGTGGAAAGAAAGAGCTGAGATACAGGTATTCGACCAGTCACACTCACGTTGGTGGTGCTGCAGAGCAGTGTGTGTATTTACATTCATACAGAGACAGAAATTGCATTTATCCTTGTCTAGAAAATTCCTAACCACCACTTGAGATGAAGACACAAAAACAAGCCACAAAATGGGGGCTCACAATCCCTGAAGACAAGGGTTCCTGTGAGCTAAGACCTAGGAGCGAAAGGGTTTTAAGCGGTCAGGGGTGGAGAGCATGGGTCTGAAGACAGATCAGGTAAGTGGAAAGTGACATCCCTGGCTCTAGTGTTGAAGACAAGATAGTTCATGGGAAACAAACCCTAAGACTGGGGCCAGAAGAGCTGTGCCTCGTGTAGAAGAAAAACGCTTTACCAGGCTTTGCTCTCCTCACAAACGGTCGATTGACCTTTCTGTTTCCCAGCCTGAAGCCAAGAAAGGGGGGCAACAGGGTGATCTGCTGCAGGTCATTTCAAAGGCTCCAAGGCAGCGCCCACGATCAGAAGCTCGCGCTCTGAGTGCCAAGCTGTTGGCCAGCCCTCAGCACTCTCTGCGTCCAGTTACCCCCACGGCCCTCACCAGCTTGTTGCAGTCCTGGAAAATGTCACTGGTGAGGATCCGACAGGAGGAATCCACCATCGTCTGCTTCCTGATGTTGTTGTGGCAGGTGGCAGGGGACGAGTCCAACGACACCTGGGGATCCGGGCAAGAGTACATAGATGGACCCAAACAGTCAACCCAGAAGGATCCGAGACCCTCTCTCTGAGCGCTGCCGCCACTGCAGTTCATACCAACCACCCACGGCCCACGTGGAGACCTCAGACGTACTTTCCTGGTGTCGGCACACTGCGGGCTCACTTTCCAGGAATTCCCGAAGTCCACGGGGTCCTCCTCCACTCTGAGATTGCTGCTGGTGAAGTCGTTGTTCTGGATGCCATCAAAATTCCCACAGAGGCCGCACACTTGCTCCTGAGGGACAAATCGAGAGCCCGAGCATTGCAAACCTCAGGGGAAATTCTGGTTCAGAAAAAGAGGGTTCCAGAGAGCAAAGAAGGCAGGCTCGTCTGCAGAAGAAGGGGTGAGGATGGGGACCCAGATGGAGACCAGGGTGTTCTGGCCAAGTCTTTTTCTCAGGCTTCTTCACCGACCCCATTTTAAAGTCAAGGAAAAAAAAGTCATTCACAAAGAGAGACGACCTGTCCACGTCCAACAGTCAGCCAAGGGCAGAGGTGGGAATCAGGCAGGCTTGGCCCTGGTACCTCCAGGATAAACCATCACCCTCCCTAATAAGGGTCTGCACAGAGAGAGGAGCTGGTTCAACATCACATCAATGAAAACAGAAAGGTCTGAGGAGAGAACATTCTAGTCCAACTTTACTATGGACAGGTAAGTCCCTTACCTAGAGAACTGTAACCCATTCAAAGCAGGCTGGCCAGGATTTTGATGTTTACCAAATGCCCCCAAGGCCGACATAACATCTTATTTGTGTTCGTTTACTAGAGTGTCAGTATACAAGTCTTAAACAGGTAATTATTGAATGGATGGGAACCGTGACATAAGAACTATGGAAAGAACTGGGAATATTTGGCCTGGAAAAGAAAAAGTGCTATGCTCTTACAACACGGTTGAAGACCTGCCTTGGGACAAAGACAAGGAACCAGATTCTTCCCTAACATCTCCAGAAGGAACTCAGCCCTGCTGACCAATTTTAGACTTCTGACCTCCAGAAACAAAAGATAATAAATTTGTGTTGCTGTTTTTAAGTACTAAGTTTATGGTCATTGTTATAGCAGCCGTGGAAATCTAATACAAGGGTTAAGATATGTACATACGCATATATGTACATGGATATGTGTGCGTATATATTCATAGATTTAGGTAGATATAGTTTTCCCCTGCTGTATCCACACTGCCTAGGATAGTGCTTGACACATAATAGGCGCTTAGTAAAGATTTGTTTTCCAGAAATGGAATGTGCTGCCATGAGAAGGGCAGGGCAGCCTCACGTCAGTGCGGCTGGAAATGAATGGTGCTCTCGCAAATGCTGTGGCGGTCACTCCTGCTGAGATGAAATCAGCCACCAGTGTAGACAGAGCTCTTGTCCCATATATGCCAGTTAGAGAAAATGAAGTCCCAATAAACTGTTGGAACCTAGGCAATACTGTAAGCTTCCTCAAAAGGAGGTTGTGAGCAGTTTCACAAAGGGCTCTCGAAATGGCTCTGGCCTATGGCTCACCCAGAATACCTTGCAGTGTTCTTAATATTGTGCATGATTGATTCGCCTCTTTCGGTTAAGAAACCTTAAGGAAAACTACTGCCCAATCTTTTGCTTCCTTCTTTTTGAGGATGTAAACTGCATACCTAGCAAAGCCAGTCAAAGAATTATCTACAGAAGTAGCAGGCCCTCAATCCCTCCCACATGCAGAGCCCGAGGAAACAGCTGAGGCTAACTCTACACTTCGAGTCCGTGGTCTTATTTGAATAGGAAGGGAGTCTTGACTAGATGACCATCTGCCTTCCCCTGAGATGGTAAGAGGGGTAGGGTCTACTTCCTGCTACTCAGGAAGCAGAGGAAGTTCCCAACAAGTCACAGACAAGACGAGGAGGAAGTAGAGGAAGGCCACTGACCTGGAATGTCTGCTTCAGGACCACGGAGATGACCAGATGGCGGTCCCAGACCACAGAGAGAGCCTTGCCCAGCAGCAGAATGATGTACCGGCCAGACTCTACCACCTCAAAGTGAGTTTCATCCTTCATGGGCCTCTTCACATTTACCTGAAGGAGGACAAAGCGTGAGACAGGAAAGGAGTGGACGGGCACGACATCCATCTCCTCCCCCTGCTCCATACCCACACCTGTCTCCATGGCCCTCCGGAACCATAAGCCTATAATATGCCTGCCTGTGTCCTACCACTCTCCAAGAATCCTCTAAGGGACAAAAATAGAGGTGACAGCAAAACCATAATTATGATATTAAAAAGACAAGGAAACCAACTAGCAGAAGATCATCCATCACTTCACGGAAAAGAACTTTTTGACATTTGATCATTAAATACATGCTGCCCCCTAAATATGTTTTTAATGTGGCAATGATTTTAAGCATCTCTAGGCAATTGATTCAATAATCTACCCCTTTACAAAAATTGGCGCTGGACTCTCTTCTTTCCTTCCCCCACCACCCATTCCCCAGAGTCACTGCCATCAGGAGTCGGGGCTGACGGAGCAGGGGGGCTGAGGAGCTCAGCCTTAGCGACGGGAATCGCAGATTTCAGTTTGTAGGACTCTGACCTGAGTCCTTGACTGGCTGAATCGTTGCCAGTGCTGAATCCTGAGCCCATTCCAGCAGCTGGGCTAATTTGTAAAATGAGGCGGATGTTGTCACCCCTTTGCAAAGGTCCTCTTCTTAGTGACATACAATATGCAGAGCTAATCACCTGCACACCTCCTACTCAATGTCACCACTGTCCTCTGTCCTAAGTTGAGCTGTTCTTTGAAAATGACCCAGTCTGTAGGTCACGCTTGCTGAGCAGTTTGCTTCCACATGAAGGAGAATCTTTTGGCAACAGCGGTGGTACTTGCAAGATGGTGGGGCGGGGGCGGGGGGATGTGGGCTGAGACCACAGAACAAAATGAAGATAACAGGACAGGCATGAGTTCGGACCCTGGGTCTCCCTAGTGCTGGACATAGTCAGACCGGCGGAACCGAAACTGTGGGCTAGGGACTGCCCGCCACTTCAGACGCGGGTTTCTGGGCCTTAACCAGACCTACAAGTCAGAATCTCAGGGTGAGCCTGAGGTCAGCATCGTAAACAAGATCTCGGTGACTCTCGGTGATACCCTTCTAAGAACCATGTCAAAGCTCTTAGTACACAGGGACTGAATCAGTCTACTGCTCTTTTGAGCTTTTTAAAAAGATTTATCTGAAAAAACTGAAAACATAAAAGTAAAAACCCCCCAAACACCATCAAAAGATACATAATTACATATGCATGTATATATGTATATATAATTTATTTTACATATATGTATTACATACATACGTATACAAAAAAGGCAAAGCCCTCTCGTCGGCGGATCTCACTCCACCCTCCAAAGGCAAGCACTGATTCTTGCTATGCTTATGCAGATAGAGTCGCACACCCTTCGCCACACATATCTCTGCACCTTATTTTACTAAAATGCAGTCATGCTATACATATCCATCTCTAATTTGTTCCTCTTGTAAAATATGAGGTCAGATAATATAGTTCCACCTCATATGCTCCTTCATGGCTGCACAATATTCCATTCACACGAGTTCTAAACCAATGCTCAGCACACATTCTTCGCAAGCTGAGAGAAGAGCGAAGGGGCCTGAGTGGGGAGCGGAGGGGGCTGGCACTCACCTCCCCATCAAACAGTTCAATCTCTCCTCCTTCCACCAAGACGGTGACCCGCTTCTTGCATTTCACTGACGGGTAGCCGCACTCCTCATTCGCCACCAGGATCCGGAAGGTCCCAGGGTTACTGCCACAGTAATCCTGGGGAAAAGAAGTGCCAGGAGAGGAATATTACTCCTGCCACCTCTCCCCAGATCTGACGACGGGCGTCTTGTCATCTCAGGCATGGGTGCTGGAGGCTTGGCTGATGGGTGCAGCCACCCACTCCCAGCATGCCCTGCACACGGCCGGTCCGGGCACTGCTGGTTCTGCTCCACTCCCAGCATGCTCTGCACATGGCCAGTCAGGGGCACTGCTGGGTTCTGCCCCACTCCCAGCATGCTCTGCACACGACCCTCCGGGCACTGGTGGTTCTGCCCCACTCCCAGCACGCTGGGCAGGCAGGCACGCTTAGTCACCCTCTCTGCCCGGCTCACAGGGCCCTGCTCGTTTCAGAGGCTGAGGATCCTACAGGTTTGTAGTCCTCCCTTCAGACCACACTAAGACTCCACCTCTCCTCCTCCTGAGAATGGAGGCAGAGAGACCACATTTGTTTAAAGCTTTACAGAGTCCAGCTGTCTCATTCCTCATGAGAAAAGCTTCCGTGTCCTCTCGCTTACCCACTTTGGTGTCACCCAGCAAGAGTAATTGACAGGAACCCACGCGGTAGGGAGAGGAAGCCAGAGGGGCCAGTGCCCTCACTCACCAGCTAGTATTTCCTGGGCTCTTTCTCGTCCTGCTGGGCAGTGTAATTTTTCTGTTCCCCCACCCCAATCCTGCACATTCTGTATTGCACCAGGTTAGAAATAAAAATGTGGAGAATGCAGTGGAATCACAAGGGCTGGAAGCAAACTCTAGGGGTCATTTCAACCATGCCCCTGTCCAGAGCCACTGCTGCATAAGGCCCATGGTTGTTCACTGTACAGGATGCCAGCAGGGAGGGTGAGCAGGGGCTGAAATCCAGCCCCGGCTCCCCTCCTCACTGTGCACACTGACCGAGGCTGTGTCTACCTAAAGGAATGGACACCTCTTCCTAATTCCATTTCAGTGCTAATTTGGGCTTGTAGCCTTGGGATGGTAGCCTTGCTCCCACACCCATCCCAGTCAACAAATGAGCTTCTATCCTATTCTTATAAGTCTCCAGGTAAACTGAAGAAAGATGAGTAATCACTGTTAGGTTCAAGCCCTAACCTCTTCAGGCACTTCTTTCAAGGGTTGGACAATCACTCCAGTAGAAACCATCTCCTAAGTTGTTTCTATAAACAGAAAAGCAGACTCTGACCTGGAAACCCCCAGATTGTAGCCAGCACCTCCCACCCCCTCCTAAGAACAGATAGCACCCCCCCTCATCTCACCTGCACCAGAACGTACTGGCACTCCCCGGGGAACATATATTTGAGCCCGTCGAAGGTGAGGTAGTGGGCCATGCCAATCGTGGAGCACGTGGCATCACATACGTGGTCTGTGCAGTTCCACTTCCGGTCCCGACAGACACTAGGAACAGAAATGGCAAAGATGGCCAGTGGGCACCTGGGGCATGAGGGGCTCACCTGGGCATTGGGAAACAAGGAGAGATTGAAGGAGCACAGAATGCTCTGGGCGCCACCCAACCTTCCAGGAGCCTCAAGAAGTGGAAGATCTGCAGCCTGTGAGACGTGGACCTTGGAGGAAGATGGCTTTGCAGTCCTGAACTGACACATTTTTTAAGCACAGGGCCCAGGAAGAGAGAGGGAGGCCATGCTGCTCTCCATGACAAGGGGGAAACTGAGGCAAAGGAGGGAACGGGCTGTCCACGATGATCCAGGTGGCCAGGAGAAGAGGCCAAGACCCAGTGTTGAACATCTGCTCTGGGTCGGCTAACGCTCAGCCTCCCTGGAATGGCCCCAGGATCTCTGCAAAACAGACTGGGGTTGGAAGTCATCTGAGGCTAATGGGGAAAACAAGACAGACAGCAGGAAAGTTCTGAGTCAGGAAAACAGTGATCGGCCGTGAATTTCTGCCAGGAGAGGTTTCGTGCGTACATCACTCTATGGTTAAATCTACAGTGATAGGCCGACCGCCACAATGCCCTATCCCGCCACCCCATAACCAGAGCTGACATCGGGAAACCCACCCTCTGTGTCAGAGGCGGTTAGTTCAGATCTCAGGGCAAAGAGACAGCTAAGTGCCTTCCTGCCTCATCCACGTGTACCTTTCCCTAAAGCTGCCCCCCGCCCCGAAGTCAAAAGCTGGGTGAATGAGCAGAGCAGAGCAGAGGGTTATGTGAAAGATGGCCAAGGAGAAAGGAGAAGACAAAACAGCCATCCTCAAAAGGTCCCTTTTCAAACTATGCCATCACAAGAACACTTCTGATAGGCTTACGGGGCAGTATTAGGGCAGAGAAGGACCCTCCAAACCCCATACCCTTTGGCAGCCTGGTCACATATGTAATGACTGATATAGGGCAAGGCCTTTATCTTCCACAGGCTCCACCTCTCTGAACAGAAACACTAACCTCTAGGAGTGTCTGTGCAGGGTAAGCACAGGCGATGATAAACATTCTGCCCATTTCACAGCTAGATAAACAGAGGCTCAGAAAAAAGGAAGGACTAACCATGTTCCCTCAGGGAAGTGGGGCAAGTGCCAGAAGTCCTGGGCTGTGTCTGCCCCCACAGCATCTAGATCTACGACCCCACCTCCGCTCGCCCCACCCACCGTGGCTCGGTCCCCAGGAAAGCCTCTCCCAGGGCCTCACCAAGTGTTGCAGTCAATCTTCACGGTCTCTCCCGGGGCGTACTCTTTGCCTTGATGGACGCAAGGACACCTTTCCAGGGCCACACATCTGTTTTCATGCCGGACCTACGGGAAAGCCAACCAAAAGTCCTGGGGGTCACAGTGAGTGGGCCTTGCCAGAGGTCAGATCAGGGAACTCACGGCCAGGCTGAGGCTTGGCAGACACGGGCACCCATCTACTCGGATCCTCCCAGCTCAGCTGAAGACACTCTGACCACCCTCTGCCCTCACGACCTGCTGGGGGCACGTGTTCTCAGACCTCGACGTGCACATAGCCTTAGTCCCAGTAATTCCAGGCAGAGGATTTCCTCAAAGGAAATAGAGTTATGGACAAAGTTTTATATAGAATTACTTGTCATTGCAAAAAATAGTGGAAGCAACCAAGTGGTCAACAACAGGAAAATGATTACATCCATTAAGGACTCTCCAGGTGATGGTGTCCTGCGGAGCTATTGAAATGGCTCACTGGGAGAGTCTTAAATGGTACGAGAAATACTTAGGTCGTTATTTTTTAAAACAGAAAAAAAACTATGTATACATATATTCTCAGTTATGAAAAAATATATATATACATTTCAAAAAAAAAGACTTGAAGGAAGTATAGAAGTTGCCTCCAGATAGTGGGCTGGATGGGGGAATTTTATTTCCTTTTTCGGTTTTTGAAATTTTTTTCCAAATGTTCTTCGATGAGCACCTATGATATTTATAATTGAAGAAAATGGACAACATTTCATAAAAATGATGAATTACTTACTAATGCACGTAATATCCTGGAGGTGAAAGCTCCACACCAGCCACAGGAAGGGATGGACCAAAACGAGAGTCTGGGGGCTTATTTGAGCCCCACGTACGCCCTCTTCGTGCAGCCCTGCTCTACTTCCCATCCCCCCTCACCCCCCCATGAAGAAGTCACTACCTTAGCATGTCATACTCCTCAGGTCTGTCGGGATCGGGCTAAAAAGAACTAAGACCCACTGGCCCCAGAATCGCTGGCCAAACCCACCTGACCCCAGCATGTAGATGTGCTTCTGTCCTAAGCATAGGAGGCAGCCCTGGATGTCTGCTTGGGCATGGCCTAAACAGGGTGATCTAAAAGAGGCCTGGGTCACCCTCAAGTGAAAGGACCATGGCACTTTGGTTCTAGAGTGACCTAAAGGGTAAGAAGCTCCTGGTCTGGGTGGCTCAGGAGCTGTTTGATACAGTCGCTCCCCAGACAAGCCTGAGTTCCCAGGACTTGGAACAGGGAACAGGGAACAGGGGGTCTCAGGCTAAATAAAAGGCTTTCGTGTCAAAGATCAGAGGCCAAAAGTATGTGTGTAAATATTGCGTGTGTGGTATTGTGTGTGTGTGTGTGTGTGTGTGTGTGTAAACAAACCTCAGTTGTTTTCCTGCGTCCTAAGGGCCTAAGAGAAGGGATAGGATGGGCGTGCTCAGAGCAAGGAAGATGCAGGTCAGCCCTATTGTTGGTAGCTCTTATGTCCTAGGACCACCATTCTTTGAAGACAATGAGCTTAGGTGCCTAGTAGGGAAGATGGCAGCTTGCTATGAACAGGGAAGAGGTGAAAATGTCTCTCTCACAGAGTCCTCAAAGGCTGTCACAATTAAGATTCATTCCCACATCCCCCCAAGCTTCATCAGCTCTGACTTTAGGCCAAGGCCTGCCACCTAGTGGCTGCTCTAAGAATAACACAAATAATGCATCCGCGGGGAAACGTTGACAAGCTCGCTCTCCAACATTTCACTCCTATAGTTAATGGAGACCAGAAAAGAAGTCTAATTATCAGAAACATTACGTGAGACAAAAGGGATACAGAATGCATAGGAATGGATTCTAGAAAACAGAGCCCTCACCTCACCTCACCTCAGCAGAACACATGCCCTGTCGCCTTCAGCAGGCTGGATCGAGGGTTCCCAGGCCTCTCTGTCTGCCCGCCAGATGTTTTTACCTCTCTCCAGGTTAGTCAATCCACTGACAAAAAGTCTCACACACCATGGCCCAGGTAACCCCTCCCCTGGCCCAGGGCCGAGCCCCAGGAAGCCCAGCCCTCCTCCGGTGGACATAAAACTCAAATCCCAGCTTGGCCATGAGATTATGTTGCCACCTCCTTCTGTGCTCTCACTGACAACCATATGGCTCCTCTCTGCCCTGACTTATTTTAGTAAAAGGAGATTACTAATTGGTGGATTACAAATGGGACTGTAGGATTTCACTTATGTGTGGAACCTAAAAACGAAAACAAATGATGAACAAAACAAAACAGAAACTGACTCATAGATACAGAGAACAAACTAATGGTTGCCAGAGGGGAAGGGGTTTGGGGAAAGGGCAAAATAAAAAAGGTAAAGAGAAATAAGAGGTGCACGTTTCCAGTTATAAATAAGTCATGAGGTTGTAACGTACAGTGTAGAGAATAAAGCCGATGATATAATAATTTTGTACAGTGTCAGGTGGGCACTAGACTTATTGTGATGATCACTTCATTAGGCATATAAAGGTTGAATAACTAGGTCACAGACATGAAATAATAATATTGTATGTCAACTATATTTTAATAAAAAAATAGGACCTCAATATTGAACGAAGACTGTTATAAAGACCACAGAGGGAATAGATCCATAAGTCAAAGCTGGAGAGCAGACAAAACACAACCTTAAAAGGAGAGGAGAGTTTTCATGGCCACACCTCAGCAGGAGGCTCCCAACTTGAGAGAAAAGATCAAATCACAGCAGTCCAGCCAGGAACACTCAGAGTCCTAAGGCACTAAAGAAACCTAGGAGATAGAACGATAAAGGAACAATGCAGAGGATGATCAGGGTCTAGACGAGAACTGGCCAGACACATAGGATAGGCTAGCATAGCAGTCCATGAGGAAATTTTGTAGAAAGTCACTTAAACTTCATGTTTAAAAGGAAGAGATCCATCTCTGCCTACTGTTTGTCTTTTGTCACACCAGGAAGAGAATAAGATAAAGCTGACAAATGTCCTTCAAAGATTTCAGAAGAAAACAGGCAGAAATAGCTGTCGCTATTGTTTATCAACTCGTGACATCTTGAGTAAGAATGGTTCATGCTGGGAACATGGTATCAGGTCTTAGCCCTAAGAAAAATCATGAAGTAGAAAAAAATTGATTTTGTTACTCTTCTCTGAAAAGGCCACATTCCCCCACCCCCAACACATGAACACAATACTGACCCATTCTCCAAAACCCTTTCTACCTCCCAACCGTCCTTTGTTCATTTTCCCACCCCATCAATATTTCCAGCTCAACGCAGCTGATTTTTCAACTAGAGGTTTGCTGGGAAGAAAACTCTGATGAAATAATTCACACTAAGGTGTGAATGACTCCCCAGGAGGATTTATAAGGTTGTAAGCTTTTTTTAAAGCTCTTGCTTGTTAACCAAAATGACTTTGGGGTTCTTTCTCTCTCTCTCTTGATGGTGCTTCTGGAGAGGATTCCAGCTGTGGCTGGAATGAGAAATGAGCAGTGGGCAGTGGATTGTGCTTTGCTGCCACCTCGTGGTGGACTTAGGTAATATTCTAACTTAAAGACGTAGTTCACACAAATACCTTTGAACTAAAGAAAATGACTTGGGAAATTTTCTCACACAACCCCCTCATTTTATTGATCTAGTGGGCCTCAGAATGTGGACACTGATGTCTCAAAACCTTGCTTCCAATGTCCGCTAATTTCCTATAGCATCTTGATTCATAATTCATGATTTTCCTCCTTGAACTTATTTTGTTGCTTGTAAGCCATTAAACCACTGCTTATAAGCAACTTCCATGTGTCTGCCACTGTCCTATTTAGTCCTCTCAACAACCCTTCTAACCCAATTGTACAGACACAAAGAATTTAAGTGACTTGCCACTCTTAAGTA
This sequence comes from Pteropus medius, assembly GCF_902729225.1. Classification (NCBI taxonomy): domain Eukaryota; kingdom Metazoa; phylum Chordata; class Mammalia; order Chiroptera; family Pteropodidae; genus Pteropus; species Pteropus medius. The sequence continues at coordinate 3,508,733 of NW_024345600.1, forward strand.
AATGTTAGGAGCTGGGATTCAAACTTAGAATTTTGAAACTTCAATTCAATGCCTTTCCCATGCTGCTTCTCCACTAACCATTTATCAGGGTGTTGACCACTTACCAAAAGCACCCCAACCCTCCTGTTCTATGCAGAGACCTTTGCACCAGCGGCAGGAGTAGATGGAGTAGATCTACTCTAAGCAGGTGCCATGCCTGGAACAGAGCACGAGAGGGGGCTCTCCCCCGATCCCAACATTTTCAAACAGGTGCTGCTGGCCTAACAATGGACATCGAGAGATGCCTTGAAAGGAGAAAGGCAACAACCGAGAGCAGCGCTGCTCAAAGTGCGGTCCAAGGACCAGCGCCAGCCGGTCTGTCATGATCTAAGCACAGAAATGGGGAGAAGGTGTTTAGGAAACCATATGGCAATCTGACTAATGGATCATGTCTGTTGTCTAATAAAAATTGGGGGAAGTTCATGTTTTGCATGCCATTGCTTTTTTGCTTCACTTTTCTGATCATTCTTTTCTATCATATTTATAAAAGCGTTGGTCCTCAACAGGTCAGAGAGTTAAGAGAACGGGTCCTTCGCAGGTCTCTCCTGTGGACAGGAGGGGAGGTGAACGACACAGCCTCTGAGACTGAGCCTTGGTTATTTACAAAAACAACGATTAAAGCTATTTCTACGATTCTGTAGCACTTTCTGGTTTTAACGGTGCTTCCACACACAGCTCCTTCAGGCCCACAGCTGATGTGTGATGAAGGCAGGACAGGAATCATGTGTCCGTGTTACAGGTGAGGCAGCGGAGGCTCTGAGAAAGAGTGGATGACTGTGCAAGAGCAAGGAGAGAGACAGTTGTGAAGCCTGGACTGAGCGCTTGGCCCCCTGACCCCTGATCCCACTCGGAGCTCCTTCTGCTCTCAGTAGGTCTGCCCCCCAGGAAAGAACTGCTTCCTTCCCCTTTTCAAGTGCTCAGAATGCAGAATCCCTGACCTCTCCCCGCAAACCCTCGGTAACATGCCACGACCTCGCCACTTTCCGCAGGGGCTGTGGGGCCGAGCCGAGAAACACCCGTGGGGAGGATGTCTGCACCATCCGACAGGCCCAAACAGGGTGTTTCTAGCTCCTTTTTCTCTGCGTTGTGGCCAAGAACACGTGTCCTATGCAGCAGCCAACACACTGTGCACTTAATAAATCACCAGAACTTTTCTGCTCTGCTGAACCTGGCCTCAACAATTTGCACGTTAGTCGGCATTGTAATGAAGCAGTTGTGAAAATAACCCAATCTCTTACACTATGAGCTTTCGAGTTTACAGTCCCCGGCAGTTGAGGTGAAAGACACCCGTCATATGACAGATACCTAGACTGTCCTCAGAATGCATAACAGAGGCTTCAGGAATGCCCAAGAGCTCCCACCCAACAGTGCGTCCACACCCTGCACTCGAGGTCTCACTCTCTACTGGGGCTTTGAGACAATAATGCAATGATTGTAGTTATTAATATTCAAGACTATCTGTACTGTTTCCTTCATGAAAATAAAGTTGATTGACGAGTCCCTGATGCTGACATAATCTCCTGAGGGATATCCCTTTTCTCGCCAGAAAATTTCACCTCCAGGTATGGCGATGGGACGTTCAAAACAAGGGGCCCTTTGGATAAAAAGAGCAACATGGAAGCTTGCCCTCCCCTCTCCTATTTCTGACGCTGTCCAGGTCTGAGCTTCCTCCTCCTTATCTACCTCTTTGAATAGTCACCTTCTGCTAAGGCACCAAACAAGACCTTCCAGTTTGGGGGTGCTCCCTGGCCAATCTCTAGCTCCCTCATTAGAAAAGACGGTTCCAGAATCCTGAGAGGCTAAAACAGAGGGGAACGCCCAGGGGAGAATGAATAACAGCTAGTTTCTCTGTCTTGGAGGAGAAAGGGTTGGAGGGAAGGAGAGAGACCATCTGCCCTGCACACAGCCAACTGGCAGTCTTCCTGAGTGCCACCGGTGGTGGGTCCAAGTGCCCACCACAGAACACTGGTAGCTCCCATGGCCCAGGACACTGCCTCTCCAGTTGAGGCCTGGGCATGATTCATGCCCATACAGCCATATGAGAGCCATACTGCTCCCTCCCATTCTAACCTCTACAACCCCTGCCCCTCACCACTCGCTCTGGGTCTGGGGAATTAGAGTCAGGGAAAGCAAGAAGATGGGATGTATTTGAAAGGGAAAAACCCAGAAGATGCATCCTTCAGGGTGACAAGAATAATATTTGTATAATATATTTAAAACAAATTGGCCTAAGATTAGACTTGGAAGGGAGGTAAGGAAGCTTGGATGTGCTCAGACCATTGTCACCACCAAGAGGCACATAGGAGCCTCCTTGGGCCACTCCTGGCCTCCAAGAAGCTGCTGGCCACCATTTGCATGTTTGCAGCTCCAGTCCCAGAATCATGGAATGTTAAGAGCTGGCCAAGACCTCAGAACTCACTTTATAGAGGAGGAAAACAAGGCTCAGTGTGAAGAAGGGACATGTTGGACCCATGGCTTGCTGATGGCGTGACAGGGACATCAATGCCTCCTCTTGAAACAGGAAGTTTCATACATATAGTATATGCAAATCATATGCAAATATGTGTGTCTTCTTTGCGTCACGCAATGGAACAAAGCCCTTGAGAAAATTCTAGCGGAAATGCCTGTTTTCACTTTTAAGTATTTTCTGGAAATCCTTGCTTTGCTTCCAAATTCTAGTGGAAATGCCTGTTTTCACTTGTAAGTATTTTCTGGAAATCCTTGCTTGGCACCTCTGTGAGCTAAATCCTTGTATTTTTGTCTGATCTCACGAGGATCAACTCAGACACTTTCCCTGACTTGTGCAACTGACTGAGCCACAGAGGACTCTCCCCCACCCCTGTCCCCATCACCACCGCCACCCTGTTACCATCCTGGCTTAGCTCTTGTTTCTTCCCCTCTGTCCATAGGGACATGGAAGGCTGCCAACTCCTGCCAGTGGTGGGCGGCTCACCATGCCCTGGGGGCAGAGGCAGCCGGAGACGCAGCCTATGCTCATACACTCCAGGTCGTAGTTCTGGCAGGTTTTGGCACACTCCAGCCCTTCCGCTCGTGGGTTGTCAGCAGGACACACGAACTTGACCATGGGGGGCCGGCAGGACAAGCTCCTTTTGCCTTGGAGACAGAAAAATCAAAGAGGCCATCAGTGATGGAGTGGGTGGATCTACTTTCACGCTGTCCTTTGGTCCCCAAGGTGTAGTCACTCAATTTCTGAGACACTGAGCTGCCCACTCCCTGGGGTGAGTGAGGAGCTGCCCAATCTCCAACCAGGTCTAGCTTTGCGCCAGGTCCTTGTATGGGACTGTGATGGCAGCCTCACCTACTCACCTGAGCCTCTGACCTCCGCCTATGCTGGAGGTGCCTCTCAGATCCCAGCATCCCTCTGCTGGCCACACTCCACAACCCCCTTGATCCTGCTTCAGCAGGCTGCATTGAATAAGGATGCATTACAGAAATGTCCAGACCCAGGCTTTAGAGGACCTGGGTTTGGGTATTAAAAAGGAACTTCTGTGGGCCCCCACAGGACCGTCCTAAAATGGTTACCCCTAATTTAGTCACAAAAACTTTAAAGAAGACTTGCTTTGCTCACGTGTCATCCTCCGCCCAGCCACTGGCCATCTCGCCCGCTCTACACTGGCAATACCCACCCCCCCGGACACGCCCACCTGTCCTCCCTGCTGTGTCACTGTCCATCTGATCACCATCTGATATCACCACCTGATATACTACATGTTTCATTCATTTATTTTTCCACCCCACCTTCCCCTTGACCCCACCCACTAGAATATATGCTCTGTGAAGGCAGGGGGCTTTGCCTGCTTTGTTCATTGATGTATCCTCTCTCCTGACAATTAGCAAGTATCAATGGCTGACTGAAGAAAGGATGATGATACAGCACCTTTCCTGCAGAAACCTGACGCACTTCGTAGCATTTATATCTTACTCTATGTAGCACTTACTATCTCTTGTGGACCAGAAAGCCAGAATTTCCAGCCTTATTTTTACATGGAAACTTTTTTTAGGAAATTGAAATCCTAAAAGGTCAAATGGCTTTTCCAAATCACACAAAATTCTAGTAACTTTCTGACTTAGAAATAGACACCCTCCAGTGAATACCCTAAAAGACTCTGAGCAAGAGGAAGCATTAAAGCCAGACCCAGGAGGCAGAATGCAACAGAAGGGGGTGGGGGTGTGGAAAAGACGCTACAATGAGAGGCAGCATAAAGAAGAAAAAAGACTTAGTGACCTTGAAGTTGGCTATGGGCCGAATGTTTGTGTCCCCCCCCAAAATCCACATGTTGGCATTAGATGATGAGGCTTTTGGGAGGTCAGTAGGTCATGAGGGTTCAGTCCTCATGAATGAGATTAGTGCCCTTATGAAAGAGACTCCACAGAGCTCTCTAGCCCCTTCCACCATGTGAGCACACAGTGAGAAGGCATCAGCTATGAACCGGGAAGAGGCCCCTCACCTAACCATACCGGCACTCTGGTCTCAGACTTCCAGCCTCCAGAACTGTGAGCAGTAAGCTTCTGTTGTTTATAAGCCACCCAGTCTGTGGTATTTTGTTACAGCAGCCCAGACTGAATAGGACAAGGTCACGTGTTTTGATTTCAACTTGCGAGGGATCCATGTGCTTGGGATCTTGCCCCAGCTCCAGGCTGAGACGCTCCACAATCAGGCATGCAGGGAGACCAGAATTCTCACCCAGGGCGAGCTGGAAGGCCAACACATGGCGCAGGGCTGGGTCACTTGGAGAGAGGGCATTGAGGAAAGTGAGAGGCAGAGAGAGAAGAGGTCAAGCTGGAGGTTGAAAATATCCCATTTATCTGCCTAAAGGTATCTCTCCCACCTACTGGGAGAATCCTTTCTAAGCAAAGATGATCCTTCTGGAAACCAATAAGGCCCTCCTGGTCCGTTAATGTGAATATGGTCCCACCAACCAGGTCAGCCCCTCCTCCCTCTGGGCCTTGTCCTTAAATAGCAACAACTATTAAGACCTTCAAACTAAGAGCAACAGGTCTGAACCCCCCTCTTTCAAATCCATCTGAGAAGCTTTCAAAAGAGGTGTCCTTGACAAGTCCTTAGGAAAAAGGAAGCCATTAAAGGAGGGTGGTTTTCACCACAATCAAGGCGACCACCTCATTCACGTCCTTAACTCCCTGGGTTAGGTCACCATGGGCAAACTGGAGGTCTCACTGAATCCATCTTGCAGAAAATTCAGTCTTTCTCAAGTCACCAAATAAAACTCTTCCAGCCTCAATAACTTGGACTTACACATGCAGAGGCCTGTCTAGGCCTGAAAGTCACTCACGCAAACACAGAAATTGTGGCAATCCTGACACGTGTCCGAACGGACATGCACATCAGACAGTAGCCCAGCTCTCTCCCCGACTCCTCACGCGAGGAGTCTGGGCAGAGGGAGGTGAAGAGTCCTTCCAGGGCACTACTTACTGCGGTGAGACAGGGGACTGCCGAGGACAGTTTGTGGCAACAGGCTTCCCGGGGCTCCGCTCGTGGTACAGTGCATGAAGCCATCCTCACAGTAGCTGCGAAGAAAAACCACAGCCCGGCTTTGCAAGAGCAGCATCACTTGCTGTCTCTGTATCTTCATCTCCCGCTCCCTCCCTGGGCTCCCGATCCCGTAACTCGTCTGAAACACAGCTTGCTAAGGCCACCAGCGACCACTGTGTCGCTAAACCCAATGGACCTGCTCTCAGTTCTTTTCCTACTTGATTCCCTTCAATGTTCCTCATCATTATTGTCTACTCCTTTCTTCTAAAAAATCTTTTTTTAATTTCTCCTGGTTTTCCTCCAAGTTGCCGGTTGCTCCTCCTCGGCCTCACTATACTCACCCTCGTCTGCTGGGGCCATCCTAGCGTCTCTGCTTCCCACACCGTGTGTCCCCCACGCCCCGGCTTCCACTCCAGAGATGACTCACACATTCACATCAGCAGCTTGGAGCTCACCTTTGAAACCCGGAACCCATATACTCAAATGCCTGTGACATAGGATTGCCACGTTTGGTGTCTCACAGGCACTTCGAACTCAGTATGTCCAAAACTGAACTCAGGACCCCCCGCCAAGCCAGTCATCCGGGGCTCTGAGTCATTGCATGACACCTCCATCCACCCGGTGTCACAACCCGGGGATCAGCCCTGACACTGTCTTCTCCCCACCTCCTACATCTGACCCATCACCAAGCACTTGGACTTTACATCCTAAACATCCCTGGAATTCATATCCACTTCTCTGTCTCCATTGCCTTGAGCCACCATCGCCTCTCACCTGGACAATGAAAAAGCTTTCTAACTGATGCCACAGCACCTAGTCTTGCCTCTCTCCAAAACACACTCCTCTGGGCAGCCCCAGCATCTTTCCGAAACCTAAATCTGATTATTCCACATCTCTGCTTGGAATTCTTCAATAGCTCCCCCTTCTAGGCATTAGGATAAAGATCCAATCCCTACCATAGCCTCCCCAGGCCCCACACTGTCTGACCTCTCCAGTCACCAATCCCATGGCCGTCTTTTAATCTGAAAGGTATATTGCTCCCTTCAAACACAGGGCTTTGCATACACCGTTACCTCTGATCTGATGTCACTTCTGCCCAACACACACACACATACACACACCTTTCTTTGTCCCCAACCCATTTCAAGCTTTCTTAGACCACATACTTCTCTTCCTAGAACTTACCACACGTGTAAGTTTAGCTGTATTTGAGTTTGTATTTGGTTATCATCTCTCTCTGTCACTGGACTATAACAAGATCCAAGCGAGCAGAAGCCATGACTGCTCTTGCTCACCACTGTACCCCCAGCATCCAGCATAAAGTACACAATAATTTTTAAAATTTTTCTTTTATTCCTCCCCTCTAATCCCAACCCCTTCCCCTATCATGGGCAACTATATTCTTGGTATCTATCTCCTAAACGGCCCCCTATGATCCTCACATCTTGGTGGTCACACCCTTGTGTAGTCTCCTCCTGCGTTGTACCAAGGTTGGTCTGTGTGACCAATAGTACATGGCAACGGTGACCTAGCATGTCACTTAAGATTAGGTTATACAAGACTGTGGCTTCCGTCTTTGTGCTCTCTCTAAGATTACCCAGTCTGGAGGAACTGTGTCATGAGCAGCCACATGGAAAGGTCCCCATGGCGAGGAACTGAAGCTTCCTGCCAACAGCCATGCAAATGAGCTGGGAATGGACTCTCCAGCCCCAGTCAATCCTCCTGATGACTGCGGCCCTGGCCAACAGCCTGACCGTAACCTTATGAGGGAACCTGAGACAAACCACCCAGCTGAGCTGCTCCTAGATACTGACCCTTAGAAACTATGTGAGGTTATAAATGCTTATTGTTTTAACCTGTTAAATTTGGGGGTGATTTTTTTTAACACAACAACAGATAATACAATCTTATTCTGTTTAATGCCTGCCTGAGTATATTCTTATAAAATATATGATTGTTTCACATGCATGTATGTTTGATGTATATAAACAGTATTATCTTATATATCCCACTGCATTTTGCTTTTTTCATTCAGTGCCATGTGTTGAAGATTCATCCCTGTTAATACATGTCCTAATTCTCTGGTGCTTCTAAAGCTGCACGATGCTCTGCAGTGTGCGTCCACTACATTTTACCTATTCATCCTCCCAATGATAGACACAGATTGTCATCTACTCCTTGTCACCAACATGGCTGTGATTAATATCTTCATACATGCACCCTTAAGAACCTGTGCAAGAATGTCTTTAGTATATGTGCCCAGGAACAGAACTAAGGGAATATCAGGTATGAATATCTAATCTGCACATACTGTGCCAATTGCTCTCCAGGTGCAACTGACCTTGGATTTGAATGGAGCAATACCCTTCAAGATTAAAAGAAGACCATGGGGTTGGAGAGGGGAATGGTAGGTGGGGTCGGATCATGTGAGCGCTGGGAGGCCAGAGTAGGGATTTCATCTTTATCCTAAGGCCCAGTGAGGGAAGATATTGAAGGATTCTGAGCAAAGATGGAACATAATCAGACTTAGGTTTTGGAAAGACACTGGGAGTATCCGAGTTCATCTATGTCCTACCAGCAGCAAATCAGGGGCCCAGGTCCCACATCCCTGTCAACACCTGGCATTATCCAGATTTCAAATTTTTCCAGTCTAATAGATAGGAAGTAATATGCATTGTTTTAATTTGCGTTTCTCTGATTACAAAGACTCTGAGCATTTTTAATGTGACTATTGTTGGATCAAACTTTGTTGAATGAACAAGAGAATCAGCCCTTCTCTCTCTGGGTACATGCAGAGGGACTTACACCTTCTGGTGTTTTAAATAACCCCTGATTTAAAAACTATCCTTCCTCAAATGTCATGTTCTATCTGTCATTTGGACATGACCCAAAGCTTGATTTTATTAAAAAAAAAAAACAGAGGTAGGTTAAAAATCAACTCCTGCCCAGAGCCTGGCCTGCAGTAGTTGAAGCACTCTACTGTGATGGCTTTTTGATGGCCAAATGGTCATCATTCCAGGCCATGTTTGAAACTTCCAGGCCATGTGTGTTTACACCTTCCTTCCATTCTGTCATGGGCATCACTAGCATTTGCTCAGCTGGGCTCATTCTTTAGTGTGTTGTCTAAAACAGGAAAATCTACAGCCATAGATAAGCCCTGAGTTCCCTCTGGCTCACATACTCCATGAAATCTTAGTTTCTAAATGAAGTAGAGAAACAGGGTGGTCCATAGTGTTTGGCCCTGATGCCTGAGAGAGAGAGATGGAAAAATGAGATCGCTGATGTGCAGGCTCTGAAAAGAGCCTGAAGCCAGGGCCATTCCTCCAGCCCTGTTCACCCGGGAGCTCCTACATCCTATCTCTCACCTTCCTTGTGCCTCTAAACTGGTAAAAATAACCAGTGACGCTTATTCTCCTCCAGGTCGACACAGCCTCCTACCTTCTGGCTTCTTTCCTTACCATACTAGTGAAACATGGGGGCCACTATGACCTTCTGATCACCAAATTCAACAGCTTATTCTCCACATAACATAAAGAGTTCAACAGTCCCTAGGTCTAGTCACTTGCTGGATGATCTGGCAAAGTGATAATCCCACTAAGCCTCAAATTCCTTTGTTAAAAAGCAAGCTTTGGCTGCCTAACGGTGTGATTGATTTTAAAGTCCCAGAGAGAAACACCTTGAAAACTGTAGCCAGACAATTGTAGTAAAACAACCACTGGGCTAAGGCCAAAAACTCAAACCAACAGAAGATATCATTCTCTGTTTACTTCCATGATATGACCTTGTCCTGGGTCTGCTCTTTTTGCTGGCTTTTTTTTTTTTTTTTTTTTTTTTGGCCTCTCTCATGAGATCCTCTTTCTCTTCTTCTGGCCCTCTGTACATTCCCCCAAATTCTAGACTCAGTTCTCTTTTTTGCTCTTCAGTCCACTCCCCTTAGCAAGCCTAGCTATTCCTATGCCTATCACCGTTACCTTCATACAAATCTTTTTCTCCAGACTCAATCTCTCCCTCAAGTTCCAAACACTTACCTCCAGCTGTTGATTCCATTCATTCACCAAGATGCCCTCTGGTAACTCAAAGTCATCAAGGTCAAAGCCAAATCTACAAAGAGCCCTCTTGTTGTTCTGGACGGCACTGCTCCCCTAAGCATTCAAGTTCAAAACCCTGGGGCCATCTTCAACAAACCTCCTGCTCCCAAACACCCTCCCAGGTTGTTTGCTTCCCAATGTCCCTACCTCTGTCCCCACCTCTGTCCCCAGTCTCCATTTACACCGCTACTGCCTGCCCAGGGCATCTTTTGGCCAGGCTGTGTCAACATCTTCCCACAACTGAGCTCCCTGCTTTCAAATCTCATGTAGCTTCCAGAACCCACTCCCTGAAGCTACACTTTGATCCTATTTGATCTGTGCTCAAACCTTCCAAGGTCCCACTGCCTATTGTTCAAGCACCAGTCCTCATCCTGTCTTTCAAAGACCCCCTGAACTTGGTCTCGACTTCCTTCCTGTCTTATCTTTCCTTCATACAACATATGTTTCCACTGAAGATTGTCCTTGGTGATTGCTGAGTACTCTTCTTGTGTTTTAGTGCCAGGACCCCAGCTCCTCCTACAAAGCGCACCCCACCCCCATTATTCCACCCCATCTCAGCTGTTAGTATTCTCCTCAAACTCAAAAGCTACCTCTCGCATTGAGTCTTCCTCAACTCCTCCTGAATGGAAGCAATCCTTCCTGTTCCGAATGAGTAGGGGTCTTATGTCTCTGATATGTTCTGTCTACCAAATATTATAGCTATTTTATCTCAGTAAATATTGGTTGTACCTATTTTTTTGCAGAACTATGTTAGGTGTTGGGGATCAGGGCCTGACATACGTTCTCTACCCTTGAAGAGGTCACAGCTTTCAGGAATATATAACACTTTTCACTGTAATTCAGGTCCGATGGCCATACTGTTTTCATATAAGTGTAAACAATCTGCTTTGGGCACATGCAATTGGAAGGGGCTGCAAATTAATCTCCAGAATGATGAGAAAAAGTTTCATACCAAATGCAACGGGCAGATTTTGTCTGGATCTTGATTTGAATGAACTGATTATAAAAAGACATTTTGAGACACTTAGGAAAAAGTGAATACGGAATAAATATTAGATGTTATTAGGGAATTGTTAATATGTAGGTTAATAATGGAATTATGGTTAAGTTTATTTTTTTAAGTGCTTATCTATTAAAAATACATACTGAAGTATTTTCAGATGTAACAATATAATATCTGAGATTTCCTATAAATTATTACAGACAAGTAGGGGAGGAGGAAAGAGATAAAATAAGAATGACAAGTGCTGATAATCACTGAAGCCAAGATGGTTGCATTAGGGCTCCTTACACTATTCTCTTTCTTTTATGTGTTTGAAATTTTCCATAATCAGGACATTTTAACTGGTCTCCCAGGTAGACTGTCAGCTTCTCTGGGGCCCACACTGTCTGGTTCGTCTTTAGACCGCCAGTCTCTAGCCAGTACCCGGGACTGTATTTTTCAGGGTCATGCACAATAGTGAGTCAGGATAGCAATGCACCACTAAGGCAATGCTTCTGGGGTGTATTTTCTTCTAGTTCAATTGCTTCTGCCTGAGACCCTGACAGGAGGTCGAAGGGGAGCAGGACAGGGAAAGCTCCCACATCCTGTTCTATAAAAGGGAAACCGAGACCCAGAGCAGGGAAATGGGGTCTAACACGTAATTGTTGGCAATAAAGCTCAAGGATTCCTACTGCCAGCCTGGAGTGCTAGTTCCCTGCAAAGTAAGGAAGTCAGAAGACCTGGGTGAAGCCCCAGCTCTGCTCTGACTTGCTGTGGTCCCCGGGACGAGTCACTTCCCTTCTTGAGTCTCATCTGTGACATGAAGGACTTGGAGAACCATTTTGCTATCCCCTGGCCCTGCCGCCTGCACTTACCACACGGTGTGATGGTCTGAGAAGATGTCTTCGGGCTGGAAGATCTCACCATCATAGTAACAGGGGCACTGGGCCTTGGGCACGCAGTCTCCCCTCTCATCCAGGTAGAGCCCTGGGGGGCAGAAGCAGCCCTCCAAGCAGACCTCGTTGCATTCCTCGTCCGGGTGGGACAGGGAGCGGCAGGTCAGGTTGCAGGGGATCCCACACTGCAGGTACACCTGGCCCTGCGGGCAGCTCAGCGCTGGGAGAGAAGCAGAGGGAAACATTAAGATAACAAGGACTATAGTTTAGGACTTGGGGTGCCACCCCTTACAGCTTTAATCCCCCAATTATATCTGTATGGTCACTGCCTTCCTTTCCCACTATGAGCAAAAGCGTATTTCTATGCTCGCAAATGTCTGCTATAGTTAGAGATGCCCGCATTGTCTCTGCCTAACCAGCAGAATCAGCTCGGTTGTCTCTGAATTCTCAAAACCTAGTAGAAATCCTGGTGGATGGCAAAGCTGTGACTATTAACAAGAACTAGGAGTGATAAGCAAGGGTATGTCTCTCGTGATCATAATAACAACAAATGGCAACCATTAATTGAGCACCTACTGAAGCTCTTGCTCTTCACATAGATTTTATGCTTTTTATGCCTCTCTCAGTGAGTTAGATCTCATAACCCCCTTTCTACAGGTAAGAAAACTGACACTTAAGCTAAGGAATTTGTGAGGGTCATGCCTCACAGAAAGAAGCAGAGGCAGGATTTGAACCTAGCTTCCTATGATCCAAAAGCTCTTAATCATTATACTCTTAAAAAAAAAAAAAAAAAATCCCTCAGGAACCATGCTGTTGAAAACATGCCAGTCACAAAGAGCAGGGACACTCATACCTACCCCAGCAAAGCAGGCAGCATCCAACCACCCACAGCCCTCATTCTCCCTGGCCTCCCACATAGAAACAGCACAACAGGCAAAAGCTGAAAGGAAGCGTGACAATGTGGCAAAGCAGCTAAGAGAGGGGATCCGTATCCCAAATTCCTGGGTTCAAGCCCCAGTTCTGCCATTAGTTAGTGATGTGACTTTGAGCAGTTCCCTCCCTGGAATACAATAACACTACCCACCTGGGTGGGTGCAAAGGTTGTGAGCTAACACATTTAGAGCGATGCCCAGCGTGTGGTAAACGTTCTCTGCTGTTATTACATTCTAATGACTGGGGAAACACAGCCCCAGCTCAGCAGGCTCCAGGTGAGAGGGGTGTTCCAGGCAAAGGTTTGGGCCTAAGAAGAACTTGCCCTCCTGGATTCTGGCCGACACATAACCCACTTTCTGGGCTCACAGAGGTCTCATGAGTACCCCGATGGTGAAACGTTTTACTGGGAGGCGTGAAAAGCAAAATGCTTTCCTGTTGCTGACCAGCTGTTATCTGAGAAATAAGAACCTCACTCTGGGGACACGCCTCCTAGGACCATTAGAATCCTTCCCTTCCCTGGTGCAATACATTTCTACAGTGAAACCCACTGACAGTGCATTTCAGAGACACTGTGAAAGGAAACCCTGCCATAAACCTCAGAAATAGGGTCAGAGGTCCTCTGGAGAGCCCCTGCAGCCCTCCCCTCCTGCATCTGCTCTGGGCTTGGTATTTGAAAGTAGCTGGGGGACGGAGGGGGCTCTTTAACCATATTAGACATGAACCAGAAGAGGAGTTGGGTCACAGGATAAATATTTAGAGAAAGGATTAAGATGAGGCACATTGGGCAACAGAGATGGAAAACCCCTTCAATCCATTGAATCCATGGTGATGAGGGCACATTTCACCCACTAAGGAGCAGCTGGACCTGAGAGTTTTTACTCTCTGACAGACTGTCTCTGGAGCTGGCTCAGAGCCACATTAAACTTTTCCTGTGGCCTACTTCCCCAGAAGAAGTAATGCACATCTCAGTTTATCAGACGCTTAGTGTGCTCCTACCAGGTGCCAGGGGCTGTGCTCAGCGTAGGGATGCAGAGATGGTGAGACTTGGCCCTTGCCTTCAAGGAGCCTATAGCCTTGTCTTCCCAAAGGGAACAACCAATTTATAAGAAAAATATGTGCATCCGTCTCCCAAAACTCCTCACAGCATCCCACAAAGTAGCTACGTGATGGGTCCATGCTCCATGAGTGTCCCCGGTTGATGACCTCTTCTGGATGGAGTCAGTGGTTTAGGGAGCTCTGTTTATTTCTCAGAAAGGAAAATGAGAAACAGAATGAACCCAGGAGTCCTACCCACCCTCCTTGGGCTCACGGGAACAACCCAAGGCCATCTGGCTGGCCTTTTCTCTGGTTCACCTTCACACAAAGCCAGAGAGACAGATCCCTTTTGTCCTTAAAAGTCTCTGGACACCACACTTTCTGCTGTATCTTAAAGCCTCAGGAGTCAGAACTCTAACCCAGTCTCAGTCCCTGATGCTGCTGTGTCAGCCCATTTCCTTTTGTTCTCTTCTTAGTGAAGGTTAAGAACAGCTGCTCCTAGGAGATTAAATATATTTTGGTAAGCTCTCAGCATTCTGGGAGAACATCCCAAACTAGGAAATCCCTTGGTTCTACAGCACACTGATAACACACAATTTCTAATATTGGTGGACAAGCAAAGCAGATTCATAAACAGTGTGTCATTTACCCCTCATTACTTTCCCTAATTTCCAAACAGCAAACACTGATGAGGTCCTGAAGTCTGGAAGGATGAAGTAAAAGGCTCAAGGTCACATACCTAGAAAGTCACAGGCAAAGAGCCAACAAGCTTTCAGCCTTAGTTCTTCCAGCTGCTAACTCGTGACTCTCTATGTCATCCCAGAGCTTAGAGGGATGGAGGACACAACTGTATGGATCTATATATTTGTTCCCTTTCATCCTTACGTGTGTCTCTGCTCTCTTTTCTTTATGAGATTGCTCAGACTAGAAACATGAGTAGGCCTCATAAACACCAAATAGTGACACTTCTAGAGCCCCCATACCTAAAACTTGCTTCATATACATGATATTAAGTCCTTTTAACATTTCTCATGGCTCTTATTTTCCTACTTCTGTCAGGACCACCAACATTTTAGTCTCCAAACACATCTACCTAGCCTGAAAAATCAGAATATCCACTATACTCCATCCTTCAGGAATACCTTCCTCACAACTACACATCACTGCCACTATTCCACCATCAGAAACAACTCTTTTCTGCCAAGAAAGTGGCCTTTAAGAACTAGTCAGGTGCACCACCTCCAGAAGCCTTCCTTGATTGCCCCTGCCTTGATCTGATTATCCGTTCCCTCGGTGCGATAGGCACCTAGTAGGGAAGCAGTTTCCATCTGTGCCTCAAAAAGGAAGATTCAGGCTCTACATCACTGACATTGCCTGACCACACCGGGCACTCAGTAAATGTCCCCAGAACAATGACAATAACAACAAAAAGTAAACACAATCCAGCCACTCCGGACCAGAGCGTGGAGCAGATTCCAACTCTGGTGCCATAGACCTAACAGGGCTCCAAAGTCAGCTAGGAGTAATGATGTCACTCATTTGATATACTTTATATAACTCTGTACAATGCCCAATATTTGGGCCAGGAGTCCACCAACTTGTTGGACTGTTAGCCTGAAGTTAAGAGCAAAGGATTGGTGTGTGCATTTCCCATTGCTTTCACCAGCCCCTCGGGGGCGCAAGGACTCGCTCACTTCATAGTCTGGCTGTACATGAAGCCAACACTAGGTGGCAGCAGCCACAGGAACGCTCTGCTTGGCAGGGACACCGAGGTTCTAGGCCTCCAGGTAAGGGGGTCCTATTTGCCCTCCTGGAAAAGGCCAGAGTAGCCAGACAGTCCTATGGGTGAGCCGGTCCCCGCCCCCCTCCCCCGCACCGTGTCCTGCTGGGAGATGGGAGGGGAAAGTGGCAAATAAACCGTTCTCAAAACCCATGCTTGTCAGATGCCTTGGGCCTGTCTCCCAGTGCAAGAATGCGCAGGCAGTGCTTTGCAAAGGACAAGTGAGTGAGATTGCGGGCATCCGCAGCAGATTCAGCCAGGTCGCATGGAGGCGGCGGCGGGCAGGGAGGGCACCCACCACAGAAGCTGGGCTCCCGCCACGCGACGTGCACGCCCTTCCGGGCACAGGCGGCGGCGTAATTGGCCACCGCGTTGCACAAGCAGTCTCTGCCGTTGGAGCAGGAGCAGACATCGTAGTGACAGTTCTGCAGGTAGGGCAGCGGGGCCACCGCATGGTGGCAGGCTTCGAACTTGGAGGACGTCAGAAGAGCGCAAGCCTCCTCCGCGAACTTGGCTGTAGGGGTAAAAGGAGAGAGACAGTGAGCCGGGCTTGGCCCGGGCCCACACAGCCTGGGTGCTGCGACCCCAGGGGCCCATGTCGGCTCCTGCTCTGAAACCCCCTTTCTAGATTCTCCCTCGGCAGCACATGCCGCAAAAACAACTTCTCTTGGCTGTGGGAATCATTGAGATTTATCTTCCACAGCCAATGTACTTTCCTAATAACATTTGGCTTAAATACATAATAATAAGCCTCATTTCCAGAGCACACCCACTGACAGAAGGGAGAAATAGTTCCAGGATGCGTTAAATCTGCAAATGGCCACCCCAGTGCATTTATCTGAAGATATTTTAATTCTGAGTTTGGATGGCTGCTGCTCCAGCAGACTGAGAAAGAAGGTCCAGAGGCAGGAACTATGTACTATTCTTTTCTCTCCCAGGGTTTGGCACAGGGATGCTCAAGAAAGAAACTTTGAAGAATAAATGATCCAGATGCAGATAATCAAATGTTGGTGGTAAAAACCAAGCGCCCCCCTCCCTTGACGGTGGGTGCCCTGCCCCATGGAATGCGCTGGAAAGTGGGAGACCTCAGGGCTGCCCCGCCCCCGCCCCCCACCACATACTCAGGCGCGGGTTGAGGATGCACGGGTCGCTGGGCTGCTTCCGCAGGTCCTCACAGTCCCCTTGCAGCTTCCAGGCGTTCCCAAAGTCCTCCACCAGGGGCTCCACCAGGCCCGCGGGGGTGCGGAAGTCGTCGCCCTTGTTGCCATTGTAGTTCCCACACAGGCCGCACATCCTCCCCGCGTACACTGGGGACAGCTGCGGGGAGAGCAGGCCACCTTGGAGCAGCTGCCGCCAGAGCAGCCACAGCTTCCTTTTGCTAGTGAGATGGTTTTAATCAGAAACGTTCACTGGGTGAAAAATGAATATGAATTTAATAAACCGCAGCTAAGCCCCAGGCTGCGGAAGAAAGAAAAAAGCTAACTGCAGTATCGTGTACCACCAGCTCCATCCCGGCTCTTAAATCATTAGAGTCAGAGACCTGTTGTGCTAGAAGGGATTTTAGAGGTTATCCAGCCATTTTTGATGGTGGCTCTGAGTCCCAGAGAAGGAAAACGACTTGCCTGAGGTGACAGAGCTGGGACTAGTAGCCAGGTTGAGCAAGCCCCAGCAAGTGTGCTCTCTGTCACCCTGGCAGGTCTGAGCAGATTCTCCCGGACCAATGAGCCCTGACACCCATGGGAATCAAGTGCAAAGTCAACATCCCTTTCCTGAATATTCACATCAGTCACACACGTGGGCGAAGCAGGCTGTCAGTTATGGTTCAAGTCCTCTCAGAGTTCACCTTTGGTGACAAAGAACACCTTCCTAACTCTCTATATTTAACTCAGCCTCTGAACATCATTGAGGAGACAAGGCCAGGAGCCAAGAGAACTCTAGGGGTTGTGATTGGGGGAGGTGGGGTTAGCGAGGACTCTGGGGCAGTCTGCCAGGGGTGACCAGAGGGGTCTTGGGGTCAAACTCCAGGCCATCAGCATGTGTCATTCTCCATCTTTCAGAGCCCAAAGTACACACTCGGGGACAACTTAGGGAGTCACGCCTCCTGTCTCACACGCAGCACAGCTGGGGGCATTTGCTGGCCTCTGTGGCTAGTGCCCTGGTTAAAAGACAGAGCAGGGCGGAGGCCCCAGAGCCCTGCCGCCTGCTGTGAATGTAATCAATATCGCCTGGTGACTTCTCTGTGTTCTGAGACCCTCAGTGCTTGGCCTGGGGGTCTCAGCTGACCTCATCCAGCTTCCAGCTCTGACTCAACAAGATGCAAGATGAACAATCAACTGGACGGTTCTGGATCCATATAAAATGTTCCCAAGTAAATATTGTTAATGAGAAAGAGGATGGAGTAATGTTTCCTTGTTTATCTTGCAAATATCACCTTAGCTGGCCAGGCCCTTCCCTGACCTCCCTATTTAAAATGTGACCCCTCCCAATCCTGGCACTTCCTCTCCCCTTCACGGCTTCATTTATCTCCCCAGGATTTATCACCTTCTAATATATGATATAATTTACTTGTTGGTTTGGTTTATTGTCTGTGTCTCCCCATTAGAATTTAAATTAAATGAGGTGAGGATTCTGTTCGGTTTCACTGTTGTAACCACAGCCTCTCTAATGGTGAGGATGTGTTGAAGAAATGAATAGTTGAACAAATAACTAAACAAATCTGTGAATGAATGAGGTTCTCCTTTGGACACAGGCTGAAATGCAATGGCAACAGTCAAGGCCAGCCCTGAAGAAAGCAGCAAAATTGGTGATGACTCTTCCCCCTCACCCACGTCTCAGCATCCTCTCTCCACCCCTCACCGCCCCCCGCCCAGGCCTGCCTTTGCTACCATCCCCCACTCTCTAAAATGATATCTTCTTCCATCCCCTCAGCTTATCTCAGGGGTCAGCTTGCCCAGTATAGATGAGTGGGTGTATCTATGGAGGCCAGGCCAGGTCAGGCCACCAGCCCTCATTAACCCATCAGGAACTTAGAGAACGTGCTTGCTATTTGAAATAAATCTCAGATCAGTGACACTTCTGACAAAGCGAAGACTGTCAGGGGGTCCTTTCTACACCGCTCTACCTAAGGCTGAGCTGGGCCCTGCATCCCAGCCATCAGAGCCCTGCTGCCTGGACTGCCCAGCCCTCAGGGACCCATAACTCCCTGGGGGGAAGGAGAGCAGGGAGCCCCTGCAGCACCTCACCGGCCTCCTCTCAGGGTGAGTGCACTCGGCCTGCCCCTCTCAGTGTCCTGCCTCCCACTAGTGTCCTCCACTGAGCAGCCCCCACAAACCCCAGGGGTCAGCGCAGTGATGCCCCTGCCTCCTGACCCATCCACAAATGCTTCCCTTCCTCCTCCAGACCAAAACACAGAGCACATTCCCACAGCCACGAGGTCATCGGCTTCTGTCCTGAATCTTGACCAATGAAGTCCTCTTCTTGTTAGCTAAATGGACTAAAACCCACCCCCAAAGACAACCCCGCATCCCATTCCCACAGAAAGAAGTCTTCCCATCTCTTCTCCAAAGAGATACAAAGAGCAGAGAAACCTGAGGACAGCCACCCCGATGTGGGGGGCCTGCTGACTGAGGGAAGAAATCGCACGGATCGGGAGTACCCTCTCTGGGACAAGGGAGGTTCCTGAGAAAGTGGAATGGCTCATGGGGGTGGGGGGACACCTCCCTGGAAGACCAGCATACCGAAGGTGACACTGGAGACCCGAGTTCCAGTCTTCACTCTGTAACCAAATGGCTATGAGACCCGAGGGAAGGCACTTTCTTGCTCTAAAAATGATGGATCTTTTTTTCCAACTCTAAACGAGAGGTTAACAAGAAAACCTCCTCGTGCTCCATGGTCTGTGGTCATTAGGTTAACTTTTTTATCAAAGAAAAATGGTAGTTAATTTGGAACTCTCTCAGGGACTTTAAAACAAGAGGAAGAACATGACATCATAAGGGTAGAGGAAATCGGGGTCTCATCAGGGACACCCCAGATGCCCATCACAGGATTACACCAAAAACACTGTGAAACATGGGACCCAGAGACATAGGAGGGGACTCTCTGGGGATCCTAGGAATAATCTCAGGCGGCGACTCTCAAAGGGTGGTCTTGGGACACATGGGGGGTTTCTGAGGCCTTTTCAAGGGGTCCCACAAGGCCAAAGCTATTTTCATAATCATACAAAGTGTTATTGGGCTTTCTCCCTTTCATTCTCTTACAAGTGTGCGGTGCCATTTTCTGGAGGCTACATGACATGTCATATGGCAAAAGACTGAACGCAGAAATGGATGTGAGGCTTCGGCTATCTCCTATTAAGCCAGCCGTGATAGGAATTTGCAGACTTGTAAAACAATGATATTCTTCTCAATACTTACTTTTGTTTGGGAGAACAGTTATTTTTCCAAAATAAGCGGGTTAATTATTGTCATTTCTAAACGAATTCATAAATATGTATTTAAATGTCTCTGATTTAACAGATAATCTGGTAAACATCTGTAGATATAACCTTCATAAAAGATTCGGGATCCTCAATCATTTTTAAGAGTGCAAAGGCACCCGAAGACCAAAAAGTGAGAGGCACTGGTCCAGCGGGAAGGACGCCACCAGAAAGCTGTTCCAGTTCTGCCACCAGTCGGCGCTCAGTGCGGAGCATGTCTCCCAACCCCCCTGAGCCACGGTCTTTGTAAAACAGCAGTGACAATACCTGCTAGGGAAATTTCCAGAGAAAAACGTATCTGGAAGCCCTGAGAGCAGACGCTCACTCTCCAGTGTGACTCCAGGACCACAGAGGACAAGGGGAGTGGCCCTAGACGGCAGAGGCCCAGAGCCCAGGGAAGGGATCTGGTGGTTCCCAGTGTGACCCTTACCAGGCGGCGGGACAGTTTCGTCCCCCAGGAGTGCACGACACAGTCTGGGCTGTGAGTTCCAATCTGACTCTTCCCGTGCTGCCCCCAGGGACACCCCAGGGACACCCCTGCTCCCAGGCCTGTCGCAGCCAGGAGGCTGAACAGAAAATCTGGCCTTCCCAGCCCCTCAGGAGTCCACCTCCTCTAGAGGCCTCAGGGGTGCCAGAGCCCCAGACGTGAGAACCCTTGGGGCAAACAAGGGGAGCCCAGACAGCCAGCACCAGTCTCTCACAAACAAGAGGGGCTTGTTCCTCACTCTGCAGGCATGGGCGCTGGGAGAAAGGAATCCTCCCACACACAAAGCCGCTCTGCCCAGAGCACAAGGGGTACTCTGTAAGACCAGGCTGCAGCCAGGCAGCGCTCAGGAGGGGCCTACCTTCACCAGCAGCCTCCCTCGGCCGTCCCAGTCCACCTGCAGGTCCTCCCCATAGCTGAGGCGCACGGAGGCCATCATGGTGTGCTGGATGCGGAGGTCACCTAGAACCAGGCAGGGGCAGGGTTTAGGCTGAGATGGGGAGAGGGCAGAGTGGTGGCAGGCAGATGTATCGTGGAGAGAGATTGGGCGTCTCACAAGGCATTGTACCAGTGAAAGCAATCAGTTGTGGGAAAGATGGAGATGTCCATGAACCTTAAGGGGGTCTCGGGAGGAAGGGTGATCAGGATGGGTATAAGGCAAATAAGGTTCCCCTAGAAGGTGCCCTCCATATTCCTGCTGCAGCCTGCCATTCCCCATACTGCCACAAGAGGATGGAAGAGGCTTGTGCATTCTTAGCTTGGGACAATGCCCTGCACAACACTTCCAGGCTGAGTTAGTCAGTCCTCCAGCCTGAACAATGCTGTCTACAAAGCTGATACAGCAGTTCTTGCTGGAGATGAGGTAGGAGGCATACTTCCTGCCCTGGAGAAATGTATCATCTCAAGGGGAGATGTACACAAACTTAAACACACATGGACTGGCCCGGGCTCACCGAATGTGTGCAATGCCAGGATAATGGACTATGGGGTGGCCAGCAGTCATGAAGAAGAGGAAAGGGGTCTGAGAGCCACTTTGAGAGTGAAGGTTGAGATTATGCTGTGCAAAATGGCACTCTGCAGCCTGTCAAAGTCACTGGACAGGTAGGTTTTCCCCACAGGTCACAGGGTCAGTCACCTGGCTCGTCCCATGACATCCTGGGGTCTGACTCATCACCAGCCACACACTCCCTACCTCTCAGCATCAGCTTCTGATGCTTTCCCATCCCAAAGTAAAACCAGAACTGCCACGCCCAACCCTTAACTCGCCCCTTTGGCTCAAGCCAAGTGAAAATCCTCTTGGTTCTCTTTCCCCTCCATGCTCTCTCCCAGGCCTGGGCATTTTCCTCATCTCCGGTGTCCGGCCGTCTTCTTCCGCTTGTCCTCTTTCTCCAGGAAGCCTTCCTTTCTTGCAGAAATGCATGCCAAGGATACCCAGCCTGCCCTCCAAAGACAGCATTCCCCCTCATTTCTATAGAAGAGGCGGCAGTGAGTACTGTCGAGGGTTGGGGCGCTGTGGGTGAGCTGGGCCGGCTAAGCCTGTTGGGGAAGGAGGGACCCACCTTGCAGGAGGGGGATCTGGATGTCCTGGCCGTCCACGGCGACCCCTCCCCCATGCTTCAGCTTCACAAGGTTGCTGTGCGGGCTGGGCAGGCGGACAGTGACTGAGCGGGTGCAGACAGCATCGGGGTCATCAGCACACTGCCAAGAGGGGCAGGCAGAGTAATGTCACCACGCCCCGCCATCCCAGGACCCACTGACTCAGAGAGAGAGACCCCATCCACAGGCAGCCTCTGGCCTTCTCACATGGAACTCCATTCCCACAGGCTGATCTCTGCAATGGGGCCCCCTGGAGTTGTGCAATGAGAAGGCCCCATGCCCAGCTCTCCCCGCTGCCCGACTTCGTGTGGCTCCCATGCCCTTTCCCATCCTGGTCTGGTTCCTTTTATAAGGAACTGCAAGCCCCTGGCTTGTCTTGTTCCTTGGGTTTATTCTTCCAAAGTGAATCAGAGACTTTGATCCTCAGGGGGAGCCCTATGCACTCTATCTGTCCTCACCTTGGCCTTGTTCTCTGGAGAGAGAAGTATACACGTGAACACAGCAGCTCAGTGGAGATGGACCACCTCGTCCCATCCCATCCCCCCTCAAGCTGCCTCCTGACGCAGCACCTGGCAGAGCTCACCTGCACAGTCTCTATGACAATGGAGAAGGAGTGGTCCTCGCAGTCCTGGGCCAACAGGTACTGGCAGACCCCACTGAAGGTGAAGTACCTGTCATCAAAGCTCTTGAAGTGGGATTGTCCTGTGACAAGACACTCTCCTGCAGGGCACAGAGGAAGGGGGAAGAACAGGAGGAGTGGAGTGGCCGAGATGGAAGTCTGCACCTAAAAATGAGTTCTACGAGAAAACTAAGTCAAGCCCAATTTCCTAACACTGTTTGATCATTCATTTCAATCCCATTTTATCAAGGGGGCAACTAAGGGAAGTGACAGAGCCATACTTAGTCAGTGGCAGAGCTGGGACCAGAACCTGCAGCTCCTGGCTCTTAATTCACCACGGTTCCCAGTTCCTCCCCACAGCTGCTCCCACGGGTTCTGGCTCCACTGGGACCCATTGCCCGGAGACTGCAGAGTGCTCGGCCCCGGGAGAGGCCCTTCTTTGCAATGGCATTGTAGGGGCTCCAGGACACGGCCCCACCTGGGAGAGTACCTGAAGGCAAGTGGGCAGAAAGGCCATCCTGGAGGGCTGATGAGAGAGGGGTGAGGTGGGGTCCTCTCCAGCTCCACAGTGCAGAAGCCAGAACCTCATCCTCACCCCTTCAGCTGAAAGGCAGCTCTAAGGCCACCTCATGGGCAAGTCCATGCTGTGACTTCAGTCATATCAGTGGGGGGCCAGGAGGCCATTTGCTTATGATCTCACCACTGCCTGAGCCAGCTCCCCAGCCCAAGCTGACACATCTTTGGGTGGGCACAAGAACTCCCCTTCATCACCCTACAACTCAGAGCCTTCAATCCACACATCCCCCCACCCCCACCCAACAGCTACTCCATCCTCCCCTAAGCCCCGAGCTGCTGATCCAATGCACCTTGAACCAGAGATCACACATCCTGGAAAGCATCCATGCAGAGGAGTCTCTACTGTTGTCTCCAGTAACCCCTCCACACTGGCCCCACCCCAGCTTAGGGCAACCCCATCTCCAAGGCCCACAATGGATCCATTGAAGCTGAAGCAGGCAATTGGGGTCCTTCTCAACCTCCCTTTATGTATTTCCTCTCATCTTTGCCTTCTGTTCTATAGTAAAATATAGACACACACCATGGCCATTCCACAAAGTAGGGAGCCCTCATTCCCCACCTAGACACCTCTGACCTCCCAGCAGCAGAGACTCGTTCTCCATCTCACTAATCTAGTCTAAACCTGAAGTTTCCCCAAAGAGGGTCCTACAGCCAGTCCCACCTGGCCCCATCTCTAGAAGCTGGTGCTGGGCCCTGTCACACAGTCAAGGGGTCCCCAAACGTCACAGGGAGATTCCAGCTGCCCATCTGTCAAGGGCAAGGTCCACAGGCACCCACTGCCTGCCACCTCATACCCATATTTGCATTGAAAGTCACAGTCAGGGGCCAGATCACAAAGCTTTGGACCCAGGGATGGCCCTCCTTTGGTGTGTGTTGGAGAAAGAGGTCAGGGTGCATAGCCCAGGTTATGATAAGTGTCCCTCTACCTAGTCCCCAGGACAGCTGACTCCTTCTAGGACAGCATAGGTCAGAAGGGCACACTCAGCCCAGAAGAAATTAGGAGAAAGTAGGGAGGCCAAAAACCATTCTCAACAGCATCACCTTCTGTAATAAGAAATATATATTTGGTCTTTGTCTCTGGTTCCTGACACAGAGCTTCTAAAACTCTTGGAATAGCCTAAGTGATAGGAGCATCTTTTGTTCTAATGAAGCCACCTTTAGTGGGTCCCTACAGAGCTTCAGAGACCAAAGCATGGTTATAGAGGGTTGGAACTTTCAACCCCACCCCCAGCCTCTGGAGAGGGGAAAGGGGCTGGAGATTGATTTACTAATCAGGCATGCCTACATAATAAAACCTTCATAAAAACCCTAAAACAACAGAGTCTGGAGTGCTTCCAGGTTGGTGAACAAATCTATATGCAGGAAGGTGACACGCCCCAACCCCACAGAGACAGAAGCCCCTGCCCTCAGGACCCTTCTGGACCTCGCCCTAGATAGCTCTGCTTCTGGCTGCTACTCTGTATCCTTTATAGTGTCTTTTGTAATAAACTGGCAACAGTAAGTCAAGTGTTTGCCTGAGTTCTGCAAGCCATTCTGGAAATTACCGAACTTGAGGAGGGCATCGTGGGAACTCCCAAGATGCAGCCAAATCAGACAGAAGTGGGTACGCTGAGGACCCTGTGCTTGTACTAGCAGTCCTGTGGGACCGAGTCTTTAACCTGCGGGGTCTGCGCACACTCGGAATAGTTAGTGTCAGAACTGAATTGAATCGTAGGACACTAAGTTGGTGTCCAGAAAGTCACACACAGTTGGTGTCGGAAGTGCTGTGAATAGAAGTAAAGAGATTATTCCTTCCCACTGCATTGCCCTTGAGGGGGCAAGAGTGAGAGATCACTGTTCTTGAAAGTCAGAGCAGAACAGGCAATGAGGAAGGGGCCAGTTGATCGTGAATATGCTGGAATCCCAAATCCACGGATGCCACGGGAAAGCCTTTTTTAAACGGCTATTTCTCAGAAACCACCGTAATTCTACAAACAGTGATATGGTCTTTCATGTCAAAAGTCTTGACCCTGTTGCAGTAAAATTTTTCCCCCAACTTTCTGTGTTTACTCAAGAGCACTCTTATCTGAGTAAGAAATTGGACTTCCGTTATCTTCAACAATGCCCAGGAAAAGAGGGTCAATGAAAAAATGTGCAAACATTCGAAAGCAAAACTTTCAGGGCTAGAATCTAATCCTCTGATCTGATTTCCTGCTCTGGTCCCTACTGATTTGTGTTCCAAAATGTCTCAGGAATCAGAACTCTAATTATTTCATTTAGCTTATCTCCTTGGTACAATTGAGGGATAGAGCTGCACGCACAGGAAACCCAGGGACCTGGACGGGTCAGCTGCTAGGTAGCAGTTGGCCCTGGGAGCTGGAACATCAGCCAGAACAATGGGCCACATGGCAACATTCACCCATCCTCTACCAGGGGCCCACCCAAGACATTCCCAGTCAATTGGTCAATCAGCAAAAGGCAGCCATCAGCAAACAGCTGGCCCACCACCAGACAGAGAAGGTGGGCGATAAAAGCTTGGTGACTGAGTAAAAAGCAGCAATAAAAAGTAGAACATCCAAAAGTTAAAGCAGATTCACTATGTGAATAAAGATGTTCCCTCATTTAAAAAAACCTCTCATCTGATGAAACACATTACCTCTTCTAAACAAACCCTTTTGTTTGCAATAAGGGAGCCTCCATGGGCTGCTCTGCTCA
This sequence comes from Pteropus medius, assembly GCF_902729225.1. Lineage (NCBI taxonomy): Eukaryota > Metazoa > Chordata > Mammalia > Chiroptera > Pteropodidae > Pteropus > Pteropus medius. Next base: position 3,534,441 of record NW_024345600.1, read on the forward strand.
GCTCATTTGCTTCCATTCTTTTCCAGACAGCTTCAGAAATACCAGCCCACAGACCTTTAGCAAAGCAACTCAGACTTCCTCCAGTTGTAAATATTCACCAAAGCCTGCCTCTAAATCACAATCACATAATCCCGACCAAATGTGCAAGGTGCATTTTGAAGTGCTCTGTGGGTACCATCTCATTTACTACTCCCCTGAGCTGGTCATTTTTATTCCTAGTTTGCAAATGCAGAAACTAAAGCCCAGAGAAAAATTCGCCCAAGGCCCCAAAGGATTAAGACAAGGATTTTCACATGGGCAGCTGTCTGGCTCCAAAGCCCAATGCACTTGACAGCACCCAAAACTGCCTCATGGGTCAGCTCCTGCAGTTTCTCATAAAGCCTGATTTTGTGAAGGCCAAGCCTGATGTCATTCTGGCCCGGGGCACATGTGGGCAGCTGGGTCTGGATTTGGAGACTGAGCAGAGGAAAGCTTTGGCTATGAATGGTGATGTGCTGGCCTGGCCTGAAGGAGGCGTGAGCCCAGTCACCCCAACCTGGGCTGGGGCAGGCCACAGGAGACTCCATGGTACCTAGAAATGCTTGTTCTTACTGGAGAGGCATCAGCCCTGCTTTACTCCCCGTTTTTGTTAGCCGAGAAGGAAGTTTATCTTCCTTCCTGGAGGCTTTCAAAACAGGCAGCTTGAATCCCAAGGTTGAATGACAGGGCTATGCTAGAATGCATTAGAAATTACCCCAAACCAAATGAGTAACAAGTGTACCAAGACCCTACCCTTCCCCTCCAGACCAGGCATGTCCACAGGCTTCCCACACTGCCAAGCCCAAGGTAGGCTTGGCTCTGTCTCACGCTCCAGCCTAGCCCGCCCCGCCACACCCTCTCTCACACCACCCCTCTCCATTCCAGGCTCCTTTGGGCATGGACCTGACCTTGCTTGATGAAATAGCTGTGGCTGTGAAAATGAAAACGGTGAACATTTATTGAGTGCTTGCTGTGTGGCGAGTCACAACAGCTTCCCTGGGATGAAGCTGCTGCTATTATATCCCTATTTTACAGATTAGGAAGCTGAGGCTACAAATGATTAAGCAGTTTGCCAAAAGTCATCCAGCTAGGGAGTGGTGGAAATGGAATTTCAGCCAGGCTGTCTGGGTCCACAGCCCGTGCCCCCAGCTCTAGTGCTATGCTGCTTCCTTTCCACTTACAAGAGCAATCTTTTGTCCTTCGTACTTCCTTCAAGAATTGCACAGAAGGCAAACTGGTTGGCCATCCCTGGGCCACACTGATTGACCTAACGCTAGTGCTCATTTTCCATCTAGTTCCAGAATTTCCCCAGTATAGCAGGTACTGAGTAAGGTTCTAAGTGACCCTAAATCCATAGACCCCAAATATGATCCCAGGTATTCAAGCTCAACCTCCTACTAGCCCACCAAAGCCAATGTGGCCTCTTGGGGCCACAGGGAAGGAAGCCTCTTATCTGGCTGTTCGTCTTGCAATTTTTTATTGCACTCTACAAACACGGGGACCCACAAAGTAGTATCTACCATGTGGGCTGAGGCTGAACTGGTTTTTAACTAAATGTGGGGCCTCTTCTGAGCTCATGAGGGATGGCAAGGATCCTCCTGCAAATGAATGAATCAAGGACTAGGAGTAACAAGGAGCAATGGAAGGTCAAAAGCAGAAGTCAGGCAATTGTGAATTTGAGTCCTGTCTCTGTTGCTGAGCTGCTGTGTGACCCAGGGCAAGTTATTTAACCTCTCTGGGTCTGTTTCCTCTTTTGTAAAATGAGTATAAATTGTACCTGCCTCATAGGTTGTTGTGAGGAGGTAATACATGTAAAGAGTTTAGCATAGGGCCTAACACATAGCAAACATCACAAGAGTAACCACAAAGGGAAAAAGTCATCAGGAGAAGAACTAAGGTCCTTGAGAGATGAGACAGAAGGGAGCTGCTAATGGGCAAAGTTTACAGTAAAGAGAATAGAGTTTAGGGCTAAACAGAGGAGAAGCAAAGGACAGAGATTATTAGACAAGTTTTTCTAAATAGATTTTCCACAGTGGGGACAGGGTAAGAGGAATGATTTGGTGGCCTGATTTTTCTAGCTCTTGGACTATGCCAAGACCTTCATATCAGGCATTCCAGAAAATTCCAGAGATTCTCACTTCAAGCTTAAACAATTACCAGGCCCTTCTTCCTCCTAATTCTCTGAAGAATTTTCATCATCATTGTTGGGTCGATCATGACCTTACAGTTTTTATAGTTCATTTACCCTTAATCCTTTGAGCAAACAGGTGGTGAGAAAAGGACAATAAAACCTTAGTCCAGGTGTGTTCTTCCCTTTCAGCTACTACAGGGCTTCCCTCTGCTGGCTCATGAGTGGGTTAGCACAGTTGGTATCTGCAACCGGACCTGTGGTCAGGGGTTGCATCCAGTTTGTGCAAGAGGCTGCCTTCCCCCTGCCTGGATGTGTGGCCCTTTCAGCCTAGCAAGAGGGGGCACACTGCTCCTTTCAGAGAAGGCAGGGTAAGAGCAAAGGGTTGCCTACCTGGGCATTCTTCATTGCTGCAGATCCACAGGCTATTTCGGCAAATGCTGTTGGGGAGAGAAGCACAGGTCATGGGCAGTTCCGCAAACACAAGGTACGTGAACAGATTTAGAACTCCCCACAGATACCACAGCCCCCAAAGGAAGGGATCTGGGAGAAGAGAGGAGCTGACGCTAGAGGGGTCTTTATGAAGTTAAGGTATACAGGAAGGGCTTTGGACACAGAGGCATCTTGGAGATAGTGCCAAGGGGAGGAGACCCTGACAGAGAGACAAAACAAAAGCTAGAAGATCCGATGCCCCTACCTAGGCACCATCCCTGACCTGCCTTGCATGTGCACACACACACGCGCGCACACATAGCTGGTGGAAGAGAGGAAAGGAGAGCTGTTGAAAGAGGTAACACCCAGAACCATATTGGGTGGCCCTTGGAGCCTCCTGGAAGACCGACGAGCAGGGAAAGCCAGCAAAGGGAAGAGGCCCGGTGATGAAAAGAAACAAGGAGTTATTTTCCCCGTGTGCTGGGGACAAGTGAAGTTAGCCAGAGGAAACATCCGGTGGAGCTCCTTGAGGAAACGATTTGAGCTAAACAGAGACAGTGGTCCAGGGTGTGCCTGGTTGACTGCAGAGAGCCATGAAGGGCAGGCCTGCGTGAGTTTCTACGGGCACTGCTGCCTCTTTCCACCTAGTAGACAAATGATCTCAAGGAGAGAAGAATTGTCTGTGGCTTCGACTCTTACAGAGTCCCTCTTCAGGGATACAGTCTATTATGAAAGCCTAGTTTGCAGGGAACGCCAGATACATTATTTGCATATAAAGAGTCTCTTCCCTCCTTCACCCTGCCTCCTCCCAGCTTATGTGTCATGTGATCTTTGTTCCCTATCATTGACTTCCACACCCTTCCCCAAACCACCCTCTCATCTCAACCTCTTTTCTCTCAGCCCAGGCCAGGTCCTGTTCCATCTGCCACTGCCCCTACTGCCCCAGCTTCACCTCAACAGCCCCTAGGCAGCCCTCCCAGACCACACCGCGCAGCCTCAATTACCAGGTGTTGCAGTCTCGCGAGAGGGAGGCGCCTGGAGGGTACCGCTTCCCAGAATGCACACAGGAACACTCGGTACTTTCCACACAGCGGCCTTCATCAAGGAGCTGTCCTTCTGGGTTCAAGGGCATCGAGGCACAGACTCAGCCTTGTCATCATCATTACTCGACCCACAACCACAGAATCCCCATGGGTGATCATCAACTTAGGGCTTCTTCTCGGAAGCTCAAAGAACTCGTTCTGTGATGTTAACCTTTCACATTAGCTCAATATGAGGGAGGCAGCTGTTAATCTCTACTCTATTGATGAAAAAATGGGGGGAGAGTTCTGTTCGAGGTCTTTCAGGAGGGAAGTCATGAGTCTAGGGCGAGGGCTCCGTCCAGGAAGCTCAAAGAATGTGTGTGGTGTTTACCTTCCCCATTAACGTAATGAGAGGGAGAGGAAGATAATTCATCTCCATTCTACAGATGAAAAAATCGAGACAAGAGTTTCGCTCGAGGTCTTCCCGTAGGGAAGTCATTAGTCAAGGCACAGAGGACTCACTCTTAATAATAACACAGGGTTTCTCACCGAAGCTCACACAGTCTTTCCTTTCTAGCGCAAAGCTCTTTTTCAGTTGAGCTCACATGACAAACCCAGGAAACATTTTAAAATATCTTTCCCCCAGACCAGTTCCCTGACCCTTTACTGAGGAAACAAAACCTCAGATCGGGTCACATGCTCCCCAAACAAAGTCACCGTTGGCGCCCAGACCCTTCTTCTATTTCCTAGACACACATGCTTTCACGAATACAGTACAACGGGAAAACATGAATTAAAAATAAATACCAGCTCCATCCTGACCACTCTGTATGAAGACTCTTAAAAAAATAAATAAAAAGCCTCTGATTTCAGCAAAGGGGAAACAAACACAAGTGGCCTTCATCTGGCTCCCCCAAGCCAAGAGTACTGGCAAGGTCTTGGATTAGTAAATAAAGTGAGAAATTTATTACCAGGGCAGCTGCAGCCATCCACACATTGCTCCTGACATACTTCATTGATGTGAAGGCTCTGGCAGTTTCTGGTGCAAGGAGACACACACTCTTTGTACTCCATGCCAGCAGGGCACACCGGTCCTGAAATGGAAAGCTCAGAAGTCTATCCAGAGCAGTTACCTCTGTGTAGCATCTCACGAGCCATGCCTCCTTGGTCTGCTGCTTTCTGTTTTCAAGGCCCCAGGTGCCATCTCCACCCCAGTGGTACCCAGTGGCCAATGTCCCTTCCAAGGCTGTCTCACCCAACCACCTCTCTCCTGAAAGAATATTTTCCATCTTGTAAGGCCTGGCTGAGACCCAGCAGAGTCACCTGGGATCACCACCCCTTCTTCTTGGTCATCTGTTCTCTATGAACAATTGGCTTTTTCCCCCCTATGCTCTGTCCTTTTCAGCTAAAACCCTCTCAGGGTGATACCAAACTTCTCTAGGCTGAAAACGAACGGCCTCCTGGGGCCAAGCAAGGACTAAATGATGTCTTCATCGCATTCTCCTCTGATGGGCCCTCTTCCTCATGAAACTGGCCCCAATCAAATGCCACACCCAGCACAGGGCACACACCATTCATGCCCACCTCACCCGCATGAGTGACATTCCTTCCATATTTATGTTCACTGTGCTACAGGACTGTCTTTGGAGCTTCTCACCTAAGCGTCTGCCCTCCCCACTGGACCCAGCTCCTTGTGGGCAAGGGCTGGTTCTCCTCTCTCTCCAACCCTGTGACTGACAGATGCTCAAGCCAACTGAAGGACCAGAACTCTTATCTGAGTTTCATGACACTAAACAATTGCCCCAAACCCATTCTCCTCCAATGTATATCAGGTGTCTCCCCGCCCTACTTCCAAAGACCTAAAACAAAAAAACAAACAAACAAACAAACAAAACAGTCCCTCCACCTCACAGAGAACCCAGCAGCTAATAGCCACCTTTCTCACACCCCACAGCAAAGATGAAAAGCTCTCACTTATAAGCTGGAAAAACACAAACTAAAAAACGTGTGCATAGTGTAAATATTTGGCCAGCTCCACCATCTCTATCAGTCCATGTGATCTGTGTGATTACTGCAGACTGGCTGTCCATCTGCACGGCTTTGATCCGTGGAAAGTCTGGAGAGAGAGGAGGCTTCTCTCAAAGTGACGGACAAGCTCTTACTTAATCATGATAATTTGGGGTGACAATGATAATGACTAGGAACCCAATGAGATTAGATCAAAACCACAGGCACCATGAGGTGAAGCGGAGGGAAGGGCGAGCATTGGGCCTGGAGGAAAGAAGGCTGATTTAATGAAAGGGAGGAACTTAATAAAAGCCTGCCAGCATCTCCATGGTCCCTCCTCCTCATCAATTCAGACAGGCAGTCGGCAAAGATATTCACTGAAGTTGTCACACTGCTGAGATTCTGGGTGGAGGCAGAGAACGTTTTTGTGTCCAGGGGATGGATTTCCTGAGGGAGTCGTGGGGAACCGGGGGAGGCATGACGTGAGAAGAGAGGCAGGAAAAATGACCACGGGGACCTTGGGAAAGTCTTTCAAGCTTTGCCACAGGCTTTAAAAGAGGGGACTCCCTCTGTCACCAGCACTCTATGACCAGGTGGCAAAGGGCAAGGGCCATGCAGGAACTGGGTCCAGGAATGTGGCGACTTTGCAGGCGCTGGTTGGCTGGGGGGTGGTAAAGGCACACGATCATGACACAGACTGAGAGCTTCCTGAGGGACACCCCAGGACAGACACGGCTCTTCCCTAGGCCCAGAGCACCTCCCCAGCTGAGGAAGGCAGGCGGTGACTTACGGCATTCGCTGTGCACGGTCCAGCCATACAACACCATACCCTGATGGGCACAGGCCCGAGCGTACTCCAGGAGGGCAGCACACGGGCACCTCATGCCCTGGGCACACGTACACAGAGTCGTTTCACACAGGGCCACAAAAGGCTCGGGGTCCACCAGAGGGTGGCAGCGGGCGAACACTGAGGCACTCTTCAAAAGCTGGCACTGCTCCCACAGGCCCTGCAGGAACAAGATGCCACCTCAGTGAGAGCAGCAGCGTGCGGCCCTGGCTCTTCAATGTTTTCACTTACTGTCCCCCTGAGTGGGGCTCTGTGGAGACCTAGTCCTGCTCTAAAAATCAAGGAAGTTCCCTCACACTGAGATAAGTGTCTGGCACCTCATAGGTGCCTATCAACAGTTATCAAATTAAACAGTCTTTCAATCAGGAAAGAGGAAAGATATTGGACTTATGCAACGTGACGTGTAGCAAGGCTACAGAGTCCTGGAACTGCAGTCCAAAGCCCTTGAATGGTGGTGGCAGGCAGTGTCCTCTGAAGGGAAAGAGCAGAGAGAGAAAGAATAGTGAAAAGAGCACTGAACTTGGAGTTCACGTGGAACCCCACAGGAGGCCATGTGGCCTCAGAGTCCAAGAGAGCGGCTCAGCTTCTGCTTCGCACTGACCTAGTCACCTGTCCTCCCTGACTTTGGTCTTCTACACTATAAGTGAGGAGGTGGGACAAGGAGTTTTATAAAGTAGACATTCCTGGGCCTTTCCCCCAGAGATTAAAATTCAGTATGATGGGGATGGAGTTCAGCAATACCTTTTTTCAAACAGTGATTCCTGGGACCAGACAGGACCAGTTTCCATCAGCAAAAACATGCTAGGATTCCATGAACTATACCAGAGACACTCCGTCAGGCTAGGGCTATTCCCAGGTTTTATCAACTTGCTGATACCCTCAACCCAACAACACAAAGCAGGCTTGGAACTGTAGCATATTCGTGTAAACACTCCTATATGTTATATTTGTAAACATCTCTGCATTCTGTGTTTTAATGATTCTAAATCCACATCTTTCTTACAGTTTGACATCTCTGAAAGTGGAGTGTGGCTAACAACTGAAATCACACTTAAATTGGCAGCTTTTTCTTTCTGAGTGATATACATGGAACAAGACATGTCTTAGAATCAATGATGTCTTTGATTTGATGCTATATAGTATTGTTGCTAGACATGGACCCTCGCTGAGTGCATAATTTCTTTTATGCAGACGCATGCTCTCTAACTGGAAGGATTCCAGCTGAGAAGAAAGAAGTACACGAGTATCTAAACAGAAGGGCTGAGCCCTGAAGGGTAAACCAGAGCAAATCCAGTATGCTCAAACTGTACAAACTGGTGGCCAGAGCAAGCCTGAATAAACCAAGAGCCAGGAGCCAGGCCCAAGGCCTCATCTTTTGTGGCACCATGGAGAGCATAGGGGAATAGAAATCTGGCCCAGTACTGCTGAGCATCCCCAAAAAACACCCCTCAGCACCCGGGACAAGGATATGCTGTGGTCCTAGAGAAATCTGTGTCCTGCCTACAGTGCTCCTGAGCTGGGGCCCTGCCCCCCACCGGGCCTGTGCAGAGTCTGCCACCAGAACCAGGCAGGTAGGGCAGAATTTCACAGATGCGCCCTGATTGCAGCAGGCCCTCGTGGGGAAGAGGACTCAGGAGAGGCCCAGGGCCCAGATGGCCCAAGCAGTTGGGCATGACTGGGTTCCCTTTGCACTTTATTAAAGTTGCAGCCACATAGGCTGCTGAAATGCAGGGCTGCAGCTACAGACTTGCAAGGAGGACGATTCGCAGCTCCGCATGTGGGGGCCAGCTGCTGACAGCTGTACTGCCTCCAGGACCCCACCCTTCTGACTTATTCCCTGCAGGTTAGAGTCTGCGCCCACCGTGTGGCTGAGAAAAAGCATAGGCTGAAGCCCAGCTCTGCTACTTCCTGGTGGTAGGAACTGAGGCGCACCCTCACCTCACTGGAGAAGTGTCCTGAGTAAAATGAGGTCATAACAAGAAGACTGCCTCGTGGGTGGTGTGAAGACACACGGGGCCTGGAGCGAGCAAGCCAGCAACGGATGAGGACCGTTTACATGGGCCCCATGACCTCCAAGGTCTCAGGACATGACATGCATCCTTTTATTTGCTACCCTGAGCATTTCACACAGGGGAAACTGAGGTTTCTGAAGACAATGCCAGGAAGAGTCCTGCCCTGGACTTGTTATGACTTCACAGCTCTTTCCTGTGCTAGCAGTGTGATCTTGGCCTGTTTACTTAATCCCATCTCCTCTGGAAATGGGAATAATGATAATAGTGCCTATATGAAAAGACTGAGGTTAAGATTGAATGGAATAATGCATCTAAAGTTTTAGCTTAATAATTGGTGACCCCATATCATCATCATCATCATCATCATCATCATCATCATCATCATCATTGATATCCTGGCCACCAGAGAGATCCCTTTCACTGTCCCTCTTGCCATTAGGCTTATCCTCAAGAATAGTAATCAGGTCATCAGCAGGACAGAGGGATACCTTTGTCCCTTTCCCCCTCTTTCCACCTCTGGGATAAATGGTTGCTGTGGCAACATTATTGATTCACTTCTATCTTGGGTGCTCCATGGTGAACAGAGGAGTTGTTTTTGTTCATCTTTGGTTTGGAGGGGTGGGGGTCTCATCCCTGCTGAACAAAGTGGGTTTCTTCCAAGTGGGGGAACAGGGAGGACTCGCCTTCTTTGTGATAAGCCGGTCTGAGAATCTCCTGAGGAGGAGACTGAGGCCTGTGTCTAGTCCTTTCCATCTGCCACACCACCCGCCACTCAGAAAGCAGGTTGCTGGACTCTTAAAGGGTAGCCAAGGGCATCCCTGAAAGGGCCAGGTGCTCAGCTCTTGCCTACGTCTTCCCCATCCACAATCTGGAATCAGAGAAAACCCCAAAAAAAGCACTTCTGTGGGTTTTTTCAGTGATTGCTGCCATCATCTGGGCTGTAGGATAGTGGCTTGGAGCCATCCCTGCACCACAGGATGACTCCACAGGCACAGCGATCAGGCACCCAGGTCTCTCACCAGCAAGACACAGCACAAAGAAGAAAGAAGAGAGCCAGGAGCCCAGCATCCCCTCCCCTGTCAGAGCGACAGTGGGCAGAGTCCAGCATGGCCTGTCTCCAGCTAGCTGGCCCCAGTCTGTTTTGTTCCTGCTCAGAGGACAAGTGGGAACAGTACTCTAGCACATTCCCTGGGAGGTCCCTTGAGGTATTAAATGGTTTACAGAAAGCCTTAGCAAGAAGGGTGTTTTCTGATTATTTGTCTGCAGGATGGGAGTGGATTTCTGTAGAAACAGCCACCTCCCTTCTTAGAACAATTCCTTTGGCCTCCACCATGTACACCTGAAATTTAAGTAGGAGTCCTTCTTGGCAGAGACCAAAGAAAAAGTCTGTCTCCTCATCTTGCCCTCCAGTCTTCCTCTTCAGCCCCGACCTGCACTTGGCCTACTAGAGTGAACGGTCTGAAGGCTGGGCAGGACTCTCAGACCCCACAGCTGCAGCATAGTGTCACATCTAGCTTGCTATCCCGGGTCCTCCCAGGCTTCTCCATTCCACCAAAAGAAGCCCTGCCTCCCCCGCCCCGCCCCCCCAGGCCAGTTCCTGAGACAAACCGTCTCCGCAGAAATAAGTACAAGTTGGAGCTAACATCATGTCTTCTCAGACCTTGTGTAAAAATAACAGCAGGTAGGAGGTGACCAAACCTTCACTCAACAGACATTGGCAGTGTGGCCTCTAGGTCTACAGCAGTAAGTCCAGGTCAATATAAAAGGCAAATCTAACTATGCCTCACCCCAGATTAGAGGACCAAGTTCTGGTTCACTAGGAAGGCAGCAAGGCCTGGCCTTCCAGGATCTGACCTCAGCTGACTTCTCTAGTTCACCCCTCCTGACTCCCCATCTCCTACATTACTTACTGATGGTTTCCTGAGCAGAGCTGTTTCAGAGACCACCTCATCACCCACTCCCACAAACTGACCTTTCAGAGGCCTGTAGACACCTTTGAAGAATTCAAACCTCTTCAGAGAAAGGTGAGATAAATGCGATCTTTCAGATTTGGAAACCGAGGCATGGAAAGAGTAAAGAATTTACTAGGTCAGTGATTCAAAAGCTGTGGTCCAGGGACCCCCTAGAGACTCTCGAGATTCTTTCAGGGATCCAAGAGGTCAAAACCATTTTCATACTAATACTATGATGTTATTTGCCCTTTGTGCTCTCATTCTTTTGCAAATGCACAGCGGAATTTTCCAAAGGGTATATGATGTATGATATCACAGCAGACTGATTGCAGAAGTGGCTATGAGAATCCGGCGGATTTCTCTTCAGCCAGACAGTGAAGAGATTTGCAAAACTGTGAAACAATGCCATTCTTCTCCCTAAACATTTTTCGTTTGAATTTATAGTTGCTTTCATTAAAAAGATGTTATTCATGTTAAATATAACATGTTTATTATTTTTAAAATGAATTAACGTTTTAAACCGCTCCATTTTAATATCTAATATAGTAAACATCAGTAGACATAACCCACATAAAGAAAATCCCTTTGGCATCCTCATTTTGGCATCGATCATTCTGAAGAGGGTGGAACGGTCCTGAAATTAAACTGTTTGCAAACTGCTGGATTAGTGAAGGAATGACCGAGCAGGACTCAAACCCTGATTCCGTCCACAGTCCAGTCACCAAACCACAATTTACATGGCCTTTCATGCCCCCGATGATGCACCCGCCCCTCCTCACCCTGTTCCAAACAATCAGATTAGCAGGCAGTGGATGTAGTGCAGGCTTTAGAAGCCTGGTTGGGCTGAAGTCCCAACTGTCTCACTTTCAAAATGTGTGACTTTTGGAAAATGATCTCCCCTCTCTGCAGCTACCTCTGTTTTCTCACCCATTAAAGAGGGAGAGTATGAAAGAGATTGAAAGTCGTGCAGGATCTAGTCACAGAACCTTCAGTTTTCCATTTCCCCTGGACACGTAGCCACTGGGGATAAAGATTCCCTTCCTCAGCCTCCCTTACAGCCGGAAGTAGCCATATGACTAAGTTTTGCCCAATAGGATATAAGCAGAAAGGTCGTGGGTAACTTCCGGGAAGTGTCCTTAAAAGAAGAGGGTGCTTCTTTCTTCGTCCCTTCTCTTCCTACTGCAGGAATGTGGTTGTGATGCCTGAGGTTTGAGCTGCCATCTTGGACCATGAAGTAGAGACCCCATGCTGATGACAACAGAGAAATGAGACAGAAGAACCCTGGATCCCAGCGCCATGGATGGGGTCCTGCACGGGCCCTGGACATCCCATTTTGAGCTTCTTTACAATGAGAGAGAAATAAACTTCTACATTGTATAAAGTACTGTTCCTTTCGGTGTTCTGTCACTCACAGCAGAACCTACTCCTAACATAAATACCAACACCTACCTTAGATGGTTGCTGCAAAATAAAATTATATGAGATAACACAGGAAGGCAATCAAGTGCTTATAACTATTATCATTGTCAGGATTAGCCAAACAACTCAAAAATGGCTTCTCCTCAGCTCTCTGCTAAACCATTCTGGCAAGGAGACAAAAGGATGGTCAGCTAATTTGCACACTTCCAGCATCTCCCTGGCTCCAATGCCCGGCATCAGCTCCTTCTGTCTTGCTTTATCTTTTGTCTGTGGTGCCAGAAGCCAGAGAGAGAGCTCCGGCCCCAGCTACATCAATCCATGACCTCACCCTCCCTTGGTGGCTGTGCAGACAGACCCGCTTGTGGCCCATCTTAATCACATTTTCAGTTCATTAAAGAAGGCCAGGCCTCTTCCCTGGAGATGCCAAGCCAAGAAAAGGGGGGGGCGAGAAAAGAAGCACATCTCCCCAGTGACAGACACGGGTGGGGTGGCGAGGAGAAAAAGCCGTAGCAGAGATCTGAAGCTTAGCTATTGTGTTTATTCCCCAACAGCTGACAAAGGAGAGGGGAGGAGGGCATTCCTAGGACTAGAGTGAACAAAGAAAGAACCGGCTGATGTATAAAGTGCAAGATTGTTCGGCCCGGCCCTGATCTTTCCCAGCCTGGCGTGGGTGCCCTGCGGCTGTCCCTGGAGGAGGGATGGAGGCCTCGAGAGCCTGAACTGGTCCAAAGGAGTGGGTTCAGGAATTTGCCCCTGGGGCAAGGTACCGTTTCTCATTGGTCAGCCTACAAAAATGGATGTGGGGGTGGGGGTTTCTGAATCTATTTATAACTTCTGGCTGGCCTGAGATTCCCACCCACATTCTAAAATCTGGCTCACAAAGACCCCCCCTGAAACTGGTTGATAGATTGCCACCAAATGGATGGTTTTTGCAGAGTTGGACATTCCTCTCTCTGAGATAGTTGGGGTATAGCCCTCATGAGAAGTAGGGTAACTGGATATCTTCCAGAAGCCCCAGCCCTCCTCATGACCCTCCTTACCCTCCTCCCTGGTCTCCTGGGAGGACTTTGAGCAATTTTCAGGGATCAAAGCAGGGCTCAGCTGGCTGGGAGGATAAGGGCCAAGCGCCAATCCCTGGTTCCCGGTTTGGGGTCTACCTGAGCTCTAGGAATGGAACCCTCCACCCAGTCAGCTCCCAGTGACAAAAAGATAATCAGCTCTTATCACAGAGCTGATTCTCCCAGGCTGCCATTACACTTAGCATTCTTTCAGCAATTTACTACTTAAGATAGCATGTGTGTGGTTCTCTTTTATGGTCCTTCAATGTCTCCTATGTGTCCTGTCCCTTGGCCACTTTGCACAGTTTTAGTATCACCCAATCCATACAAAACGTTTCAATAAGTGGGTACTAGTGGGCATCATAACATTCTTGCTCATTCTTGTCCTCACCAGGGGGAAAGAGAAGGGAAAGAAGCTACTTACAAAATACTTTGTTAAAGGATTCTGAAATTGTTATGTTAGGGAGGCATTGAACTGAAAGCTGAGTAGTAGGACCTTGTCCGACCCGTCTCAAGCGTTTGTCAAATAAGTACCCTAAAAGGCCAAGTTCTGCTTAATTCGAGGGAAAGCTTTGAAACCTTGTGGCAGCCCTGATTTCTGCCATAAAGCTAGACCCCAAAGGCACAGTGGCCACAGTCACCCTGACCCACCACAAGCACATGGGTTCACTGTCCCTTCTTTCACTCTGCACTCAGAGAGAGAGAATTTGTTCTAAAGGGAAAGGGCGCTTACTCAGCCAGTGCTGGGTAGAGCTTACCTTAGAGAGGAAAGACTGGGGTGCAGAGAAAAGGAGAAATCACATGAGGACACAGAGGATCAAGTGAAACCAGGGACCACACCTAGATTCTTGGACCTCGGCAAAGCACACAAATAAATCCTCACTGCTTAGCCTACATATGACTCAAGAGAGCAGTTCTCACTCTAAGACAGGGATAAAGGGGTGTGTGTGTGTGTGTGTGTGTGTGTATGTGTGTGTGTGTGTTGCGTGTGTGCGTGTGCGCACACACGCACACACACGCACACACACGTACGTGCATATTTGTGTTCAAACCCCAACTCTGAGTTAAGCATCAGTGGGACACAGTGGGTGGATACCCTGTCTTATGAAACCAGGCCAGGTCACGGTGCTATCATCTGACAACTAGCTCCTCTGGGGGTCCTGGGCTTTTTCCTTGAGATGTACTGACCTTCCCTGGACCGGACTCTGACCACGATCGGTCTCTGAATCACGACTACTCTACTGAGCAAATGAATGTAACAAACGTCTTCCCAATCTCTAAGAACAGTGTACTCTAGTCCAAACACCTAGGTAAGTGAATGGACATGTCAGGCAGCAAAAGCATGATGCCAGGAGTGGGCCTGGCCAGTGAGTCCCCAGCTCTGCCAGCGCACTTAGCACCTCCGCCAAGTCCTGTGCTTAAATCACCTATCCCCAAGCCTGTGGGCTCCCTCCCAGCACACTGTGAACAGAAACAGCACAAAGAGCTGGGTACCTAGTTTGCAAGTAAAAGGCTTGGGCAATGTTTCATGAGGACCTGAAGAGTGAATTGTGTTGTCCCCAACAGAATGGGTATTTTATGTGCCTCTTTGTGCTATTGAGGAGACATGTTATAAGTACACATGAGTATTTACAAATGTTAGCTTATACAGGACAGGTGACTTCCTGGAGGGAAGAAGATTACAGGTAAACAGCATGTTATTTCAGAGGAAGGGGAGAGGGAGAATATATGAAGACATGAGCAGCAAAATAATAAAAGGAAAAAGAATTGTGTTTACTGAATAAATGACAAATTCGGAGCCAGTGGAAAACGGGCAAGTTGGGACTGTTAGGTGACTGATGAGAGCACAATTGGATGGGAACACCTGAATAAGACCTGGAAACATCAGAATAAAAGTATCTTGCTTCTCCAATATTCAAGGGCACTTAGCTTCAAATGGGGATAAAAAGAAAAGAGAGGCTTATCAGGGAGCCAAGAAGGGCTGCATTGGGCCGAACTCTGCAAGAGAGCTGGAAAGGTCTCAGCAAAGATGTCTCAAAGACTTGACTCTTAAAGTCAGGGTTACAGCATCACCTGTCTATCTGAATAGAGCTCGTGGAGAGCATTCATGCAGTGGGCAGAGGGCTAGACTAGATAGCTTCTAGAATCTCAGCCCGCTCTGAGTTATTATGAGCCTGATTCCTAACACTGATGAAAAGAAATTTCTTCTGCTCCAGACATCTGCCTGAGGTTGATGCTGCTGCTGAATGATTCGCCCCTAGAAGGCTGAATGATAACTGGTGCACTCAGTATTCTCAAAAGAGACCGGGAATATTGAGGACCGATTCTGAGGAGGTATGCAGAGAGGACTGTTGGGGACAGAAGCATGATGTCCTCACATTCAGACGGCGGCAGCAAATGCAGAAGATGGCCTTCCCACTCTGGGGGAGGTGATCCTGAGGAGGAGAACAGTTGAGCCACTATACCTAACAGCAGAAGCAAGGCCAAGGCCATGGCCATCAAGAATAGTTCTGCAGGTCATACAGTGCACAGTGGCAACACACCCCAGGGGCTACCGTTCACATCACAGATATCATATGTGTACACGTACATTCTATGTGTATTTATAAGGTTTACGATGCAATTTCCCAGCTGTTGATGTCTTAAGAAAAGGCTGCCTTTTTCTAATTAGCAAGAGCATTGTATGAGCTGGTCCAGAATCCTGGAGCCATGGCCTTCACTTTGCAGACAGGACTGCAGGACGAAGGCAAGATCCCCTTATAAAGTTTATCCCTTGCTGACATTCCCCAGAAGAAAGGAATTTTTAAAAAAATTTTTAAAGGCAACCTGAGGTTCTTTTCTAAAATGTTCGTTGTGCAGTAGAGTTGCCTGCAAATTAAGATGAATTATTAGAGCACTTAGAGCTTGTTTGTTTGTTTGTTTGTTTGTTGTTTTGTTTTTTATCAAAAGGTCTGCTCCAGCAATCCTACCCTCTATTTGAAAAGCTGAGAAAACAGCAAATTTGCATGCACTCAAATAAGCCATTATCAGTCCCAGCAGACAGGCTCTGGGTTTTGTTGGCATAACAAGGAAACATTCATCCCCTAGGTATAAGTAATATGACCTGGCTCTCAGAATGAGCTGACTCCTTGCTACTGCCTTGGAAAGACTGGGAAGCACCAGAGAAGTGGGGGAACAGATTCTGGTGGCTCTCAAGGAAAGTTCTTAAGTCAGTGTAGTCTACTCCACCAATACTCTCTGCCACTGCAGCACATGGCCTTGGAGCCACACTGGCAAACACTTGTAAATGATCCTAGTTACCAGACTCTGACTTCTGAACTGGCCCTTGGGACGAAGCCGACTGTGAACAGATAGTTCTAAAGACCACGTTAATCACTTCCCAGGAGATGAGTCATTGTGCTGCCCAGCCAATGAGGATGCCCCAGTCACGAATGAGCACAGCCTGATTGGCTGAGACAAAGCCAGGCTTCTCTTCTCAGGTAAACAACCTGAAACCTGGAGTTCTGAGCTTGGAGGAGCTTGCGCCTTGGGAGGTCTGGCATGTTTGGGGGCCTCCTTCAGCACTAATACCTTGGTAACCAATTTCTTAAGCTGCTCCCAGGACACTGGTTAGTAAGAACTTTAATACACCCAGGAGACAAAGTGAGTAGCAAGCCTGCAGCTGGAGCCACCAAAAGGTACCCGGAGACAAACAAGGCTTCTCGTGGATCCTCCCTCCCTCCCCTTTGTCTACGGAAGACAAAGTGCTCGGTTTCCTTCCTCAACTGGGCCTCAGTGTCAAGTTCTCCATCTACTTCTATGGATAAACGAAAGTATCCCCTTGTACTCCGAGGGTGGGGGAACATTTGTCCAGCAATCAGCTGGCCTGTGTTTGCAAAATAAAATGAGACAAGGTCCATATGTCATCAAAGAGCTGACTCCATGTTGGAGGTACATCTGAGGTCCCCAACCACATCCCACCGGCTGAGGCACCCCTACCCTCCATCTCACCCCTGCCTAGAGACTTTGAAGGGTAGGAGAGGATGAACCATCAGGCAATCACAGAATAAAAGAAAGAAAGAATAAAATCCCTCCACCTCTCCGCCTCCTCACTGCACATGATTCCTTGAGGGCATTCCATGTGAAATTCACCTGCTTAAGAAGCAGCTCTGGAAGGAGAGTTGGCTTCTGTCACTCACCTACTCCTCACTGTGGATGGTTCAGGCACCTTGCTCTCCTTCTAACCTCAGGCTGTGCTCAGCTCCCCAAAAGGAGTGGGGTGATAATTGGGAGGAGGGAGGAGAAAAAGAATGAATTGGGGAGCTTATGCTGAAAGTGCTGTGTGCACTTGGCCCACTTCTCCCCACTCCTCTCTCAACATGGGGCACTCCAGTGGGGACGCAGACAATACGAGGGCACCAGAGTGTCCTTCCCCACCTACAGTGTCAGCCTCCCAGCTTCCCACAGAGGAGGCACCAAGGCCATCTCTACCTGCAGAAGATAGACACAGGGCCTAGTGCTGCCCCCTCCCTCCCACCCCCACCCCCTTTCCTCCAAGCAGGAAGTGCTGGTCTGTGAGTTCATAAGGGGCAAGTCTGAAGGAGAAAGAGTGGCCAACTAGCTGCCACACAGGTAGAAATGGGGCTGCATGGGAAGGGCGGGTGGTGCCACCATCTGTACTGAGTTTCAGGCACACAGATTAAAAGGAGGCCATGTGACCACAGAGGCAGTGACTGGAGTGATGTAGCCATAAGCCAAGGAGTATCGCAGCCACCGAGGCTGGAAGGGGCAAGTGGGGAATCTCCCTAGAGGCCCTGAAGGAGCCAGGCCCAGGGGACACCTTCATTTTGGCCCAAGGAAAGTAAATTCAATCTTCTGGCCTCCAAAACTGTGGGTGAATACATTTCTGTTGTTGTAAGCCACTAAGTTTAAGATAATTTGCACCGTAGCCTCAGGAAACTATTGGCATTCAAGCTGGTCACTTCGGGCCCATTCCTCCCCCACCTAGTTTCTCCACTGTAAAGTAACCCCCCTTCCTGCAGATATGCTGGTGAGAGCGTGGAGCTTCTTTCTCTTGTTTGTACTTTAAACAATCACTTATCAAGCATCGAAAAAAGAATGGTTTTCTATTGGCAGAATTTCAGACAGGTGATAAGTGATGACAACAACATGTGGGAATAAGAGAAAAGGCCTTGAAGTATAAAGCAGAAAAGTAGAGTCACTCACTGTACCAACTCATTAGACCAGACTCATTTTTAGAGTTCCTTGCCCAGAACAAAATCAGTATTAGAGTTAACCAGAATTAGAGAAAACCAGTTGGTTTTCAGGAAGAAAAGGGCCCATGGGAACCCTACATTGAACAGCCAAAGGGACCCACAAAGGTAGGCCCACCCATCCCCTAGATGGAGGGCCTGAGACCAGCTGTCTTTCTGCCTCTTAATTCCAGAAGTCCCACACCATCCAGAACATACCCAGCCTGGGCTAGACCCACCTTCTGCATTTCCTCAGAGGAGGCGTTGCATCGGATGCTGGGGGCGGAAGCCCGTTTGCACCGCTGTTCTCCGCTGCTCAGGGCCCAGGAGTTGGCAAACTCATAGGGGTCTGAGGTCAAGGTCCCTGTGGAGAAAAGTTTCAGGGAAATGAAGCCACAGTTATACCTGACCCAAGACTTCTGCGTGAAAACTCTAGATCTGTCATCACCTGAACCCACCTTCCACTAGATTTAGTACGTAAGCATCGGGGTGGGAATACCTTTCTGTGCAGCATTCAGCATAAAACAACTGGGCATAGGCATGGCAGCTCAGCCAGTGCTTGACGAGGGAGGGTGTACGGGCATCGTGAGGAAGATGACATGAAAGACAACAAGGAGCAGGCCCATCCATTCTTGTTGCTCTGTGCCTGTGCATGCTTTTCTCCCTCTGTGTGGAATGGAGGAGGACATTCCTCCTCCTGACTTAACTGTTTCCATTCATCCTTTGAGATGCAGCTCCTGAACCACTTTTTCCAGGAATCCCTTCTGAACTAGCTCCGCTCCCTGTCCCCCACCCCAGCCTTGCTTAGATGTGCCCCTTCCTCTGTGCTCCCTCACCACCCGGGCCATCTTTCGATCAAAACTCTCATCATCCTTTGTGTTAGCATTCTTTTTGCTTATATTTATCCCCCATTCAGCTGTGCATTTCTTAATTCAGGGCACAGAGGCTGTCTTTTATCTCTAAATTCTTATCTGATGGATTGCAGATACTCAGAATACTTTTGTGGAATGAAGGCAAGGGTATAACACGTAACCCGAGTCCTCCAATCACTGCATTCCTTGTGCTCTCACAGCATCTCTGCCTTAGTACTTAGAACAACCACGCTGCTGTCGGCTATCCACAACAAACTGTGAGAACTCATGGGCCAACATGGCCTGGTACAAAGTCGGTGCCTACTTTATGTCACAGCCACCAGCAGCACCACTATCACTATTGAATCTTCATGGCAAAGGTACTTAATGGAACATGGAGGCAAGCAGCCTTTTTGCACAACCAGGTCTAGAAGAGTGAAACATGTTTCAAGGTCAAATAATGTATCTGAGAACAGGAAATAAATCATCCCTGGGGAAAGACAAAAAAGCAGGACCTTGGGAGTATAGTCAGCTGGCATCTGGGGTATGGTAAGCGGAAAAAATGCTCCCCTCTCCAAAGATATATTCACTTCCTCATTCCCAGAACCTGTGAATATTTCCTATTCAGCAAAGATGTGATTAAGTTAAAGAGCTTGAGAGGAAGAGCTTGTCTTGGATTACTTGAGTGGTCCTTAAATGCAATCCCATGTATCTTTACTATATGTAAATTGTACCTCAATAAGTCTGATTTTATAAAAATAATAATAAAATACAGCTACATCCTGCTTTTATGAGACATGTCTGAAACAAAACCACACAGAAAGGTTGAAAGTATAAAAAAAGACATATCAAGCAAACACTAACCAGAGAAAGATGGAGGACCTGTATTAATATCAGAAAGATTTTAAGGCAAAAGGCATTATTAAAAATGATGACTCATTACGTAAAAGAAACAATTTACCAGAAAGATTCAACATTTCTAAAATCTAATCACAAAGGCTCAAAATATAGATGGCAAAACTTAACAGAACTACATGAAGGAATTGACAAATTCACCACCATTGTAGAAAAATTTAAGACAGCTCTCTTAATGATGAGTAGTTGAAGCAGACAAAAAGTGTAGCAAATACATAGATTTCAATAACACAGTTAACAAACTTAATTCAACAAGTATATACAGAATCCTGCAGCAATCAAAAAATACATTCTTTTGGAGCATACATAGAACAATTGCAAAAAAGATCAGGTATTAGGCCACAAACAAATCTCTCCAAATTTCTAATTTAATTTAGGAATCGATTTAGTTATAAAGATAACTTTAAAAATTCTAAATATTTGGAAATTTTGAACACATTTTATAGGTTATAAAGGAACTCAAAATAGAGATTGGAAAATTCATAGAACTAAATGAAAAAGAAAATGTTACATATCAAAATTGGTACGGTACAGCTAAGGTGGTATTTAAGGAAAATTTATAGCTTTAGATATACACATTAAATAATGAAAAGTGGGAGAAATCAGTGCTGGAGAAGAGAGAAACAAACAATCTTACTATTTGCCAGTCGAATAAAAAGAACAGCCAACTGTTTCTCTACACACTTACCCCTTAATCAGAGGGTAGCTGGGTCACAAGGAAGAACTTACATACAAATGTTTAGCTTTGGCAAGAGAGCATCACTAATTAAATGTTTATGTAATTGAAATTACCAAAAAGAGAGTATAGATTAGTAGTGATTTTCACATTGTCCCTAGTACCTTCTATTGCTTGTGAATACACACACATGCACATGTGTACACACACACACATACATACAACCTGGCCTTTTGGGGCAGTGTTAAGGACTTTCCATTACAGATTTTATTGTGAAGGTCCATTGTAGTGGTTCAGGAGGGTCTATTCAAATCATCCAGCATTTACCAACCATCTACCACATGTACATTGCTATGGGGAATTCAAAGTTGAAACAGGTAAGGTTTGAAGAGCTCCAAGACCTGGTGTGATGGGAGGTCGAGGCAGTGAGATGGAATGCCAGGAGATAAGGTTGGCAGGATACACTGAGGTGAGGTGATGGGGAGGCTAGGGGAGGCGTGTTACTGAGGTTTGTGAGCAGGGAAGTTACGAGCATAACCATGCCTCCAGAAAATGGTACACCAGAAAAGCTTACCTTCTTGAGTCCTAAAGTCATCTTCAGCAAAGATATTAAAGTCACCACACAGCCCACAGGTCTTGTTGAAGTATCTGTCTGACAGCAGGACTTGAAAGTTGCCGCTGCCATCGATCCTGGCCACAAAGCCATAGGTCTCACTGGACAGCTTGTAGTACCCAGCCTCAGTTTCTAGATACAGCCCTTTGGAGGCATAGGGCATGGACACGCTGGAAAGACAAGGATGAGCTCAGGAAGTGGGCTTCTCATACATTTTCTGGCTATCTCACCCACCCTTGAACTCCAAACCTAGCTAAGCATTCAGACTGTGGTGCAAAGTGGCTGAGGGGCTAGACCAGCAGCGGGAGACCCTGACTCTCCCTCAGCCCAGCTACTTGCTTACTCTGAGCACATTTACTTTCTCTCTCTGTTCTCCAGCTTCTTCATCTGAAAAACGAGGTAGGTATGCAAATGTGGTGTCCCAGCGCCCTTTTGACTCAGATGTTTTGGGCTTCTGACTTACCTCTGGTCCCCCTGTAGCACAGTACCATTGACAAATAAATGGATGTCAAAAAATTCCCCTAGATACACGGAGAGGCTCATTCGCTTGCCATTTTGGAAGTCCCCTGAAAGAGAAGAGTCAGTAGTGGTGATTACTATCCAGAAAAGTTAATAAATCTATTTTTAATCATCATCTCTATCTCAATAGAGATAGATTAAAAATCATCATCTCTATTGATATAAGATATCCACTTATCTCAGTGGACAACTTCCCCCAAAAGACGTAACAAATGGGCAACAAAAAACCTCCCCCTGAATCTCATCTCACTCATCTTTTCATTCCTCTAAAAACATTTATTGAGTGCCTTCTGGATACATAGCCCCCTAGTAGTCCCTTATCTTTCTCAAAAGGAAAATGTAAAAGCATGACCTCTTCCTTCTGGGAGTTCACGATCTAAGTATAAAGATAAGACAAGCTTGCAACAATTGAATACACTGTAAGGCTGTGAATGAAAGCAACAAAGTGAGTTATTGGTTACAGGTACCTTGTGACGTGTAAGTTAAAATGTCCTCTTCTGTTAAGCCCCAATCAGAATCCCTGGGCACTTCTTTAAAAAATGGAGATGCCTGAGTCCCACCTCACAGTTTGATTCTCTGGGAGAAGTTTAGAAATTCTGTAGGTAAAATCCCTTACTCCATGTGGGGAACTTAAGGATGCAATAAATTATCAATATTGCTATTAGAGATGTTTGAGTAGCCAAACACATAATACAATAGTCTCTAACAATGTGACAATGATCCAGTTGTGAGGGACAGACACAGATGGTGGTAGCTGACATGAAAGCAGAAAAACAGGCAAGACAGATTTTTGCAGCACTATGAAGACATCGCAATCCCACAGCTAGCCCCTGAGAGCTGGTGCTCATTGTGGGCCCTTAGAATTCAAAGATGACCGAGTGACCGTGGAAATGAAAGAACCAGAAGGAACAGAAGAGAGTCGAGTCTCAAGCCTTAGAGACTGAAAAGTTGACTAAGAAATTGATAGAAATAGGGAAAGAGAAGGGCAGCCAGTGAGTATAGAGAGATAGAAGATGCTGGAAAAAGAGAGGACAGATGTGAGGGCACAGTGCCTTGGGGATCCTGAAGAAATGGGGCATTGAGCCCAGGAGGAAAGTTAACCATTGGAAATGAGGAAATGTGCCTTCTCCTAGGAGACCAAGGGAGTGTGGGCTCCAGTTCCTCAGTGAGAGAGGAGACAAGAATGTCTGTAGAACTAAGTCCAGGAAATGTGGGAAGTTTGTTGACATGAGGTCCTGCTGCCACGGCTGGGGCCACCGATAAGGAGAGCGAAGGAAGGGGCCCCTCAGTCGCAGCCCGCAGAGAGGCCTGAGCTGGACTGATGCTGCTGGAGGACAGTGACCACCTGGTACACACACGCGTGCATATGGGCACACACACACGTGCATGCATGCGAGTGCACGCGCGCACGCATGCGCGCGCGCACACACACACACACACACACACACCCCTAACCAACCAAAATGAGCCAGAAAACAGACTCGTTAATGGTGAGATTTCAGTGAGAACTAGTCCATTCTAAGAACTGAGTCTTGAACAATGTACTGCTGGCAGTGCAGAGACCACCAGGAAAGGCCCAGAGTCCACAACCCACATTCTGCAGAGCTGCAGACCAACACTGTCAGGAGTTAAAGGAGATGCCAGCCAAGGCAAAGGGCTTTCATCCCATTTGACTGAGGAGTCTTGCCTGTCCTGTTTTCTTACAACAGATTTTGCAGCCAGCACATCTTTAAAAAGTGGAGCCAACTTTCCGACAGCAAGAAATTAGCCAAAGAAAAACAAAGAGAACTAGATAGTAATAAGACAGACAGAGTAAACTATTATTGGCAGAATCTGAGTGGTGAATCTGTGGGTGTTTACTGTCCTATTCTGTCACCTCTTCTGTATGTTTAAAATTTTCCATAATAAAATGTTAAAAACACAAACAAACGAGACAGCTCAGCAACAGCCTCCAGTTAGCAGTCCGTCCCAGGAGCCTTCTGGGCCCCTGGGCATTTGCAGTGGACCAAAGACTAAATCCCTTCCCAGGCTTCTGCTAAGGCTGAACACTACTCCTGGCCTGGAGGGAGCCAGCTCCATCACCACCCAGCTGCTGGAGGTGGTCACAGGGAGCCCAAGAGGTCTACAGAACCCATCTCCTCATCAGGACAATTCTCCCTCCCATGCACCCCAGCCTCACAGAGCAGGTAGAAAGGCAGTTCTGCTCCTGCTTCACTGGGTAATTCAACCAATATATTGCCTCTGAGCGAAAGGCATCTCACTCCTGCAAAAGGGAGAGAACTCCCTGCGTAGCTCTCCCTGGCGCAGGCTCTCCCTCCCGTTCATGGGGATTCAGAAAGGGCCATGAGAACAAGCCTTCCAGGGGTGTGTGGCTGGAGGGTGGGTAGGACAGACTTTGGTGAGCCAGTGTACTGCAGCTGTAGATCTGTTGCTCTTCAAGGCTTTCAAAGATGTAAAGTCACCTATACAGTCGCTTGTTCTCCAGGAGACAAAGCTGAGCAGGTGTGTAGGAATGCCCAGGGGTCACTATCACTACAAGGTTGAAAGGCAGGACCTTTGAGGCTGGACAGGCCAAGAGTTCAGCAGAAGCAGAAAGTCGAATGAGAGGGAACAAGGAAGAAGTGAGATGGAGGCCCGAGGCTCCCACTGGCCTGGGGCACATGGAGCCCCTGCCCTGTTCAAAGAACTGATGAAGGCAGCCTGGCCCCGTAGACTGTGGGACTTGGGTCAACCCAGGTGGCTGACACAGGAGGTAACTTGCCCTTCGTCACAGAGCTAGTGAGTGATGACAGAGCCAGGACTCAGACTGGTGCCAGTTTAAGTATTTGAAGAGCTGGCTCCGTGGGGCTCCAGGAGAGATTGACGTTAGGAAGCTGAGGAACCGTCTGCGGGGCGGCACCCCAGTGGGGAGGTGGAGCTGGCTCCCAGGATCATTGCCCAGGTAGGGGCAGAGGTGGGATGAGGGGTCTGGGATTAATGAGGACTGAACTACAAAGAGCCCATGGAAGATCTAACCCTGGACGGCTGAAGGGGGCCCTGAAAGCAGTTAATCCACATCTGGAGGGAGGGGCGGGGTTGCAGGCTGCGGAAAGGGGAATTTTGGAAGTATGTGCTAGAAAAGTCGTAAATTCAGAAAACCATACCAGAGCAGCACGAAGGGTCTTGGAGATCATCTAAATAAGTGTCTTTAAAACTTTTTTGCCCAGAAAGTAAAAACACAACTGACTTCACCGCCCAGCAAGCACATACGCACACATTTCACAGAACACTATTTACCCTCACCGTGTGCCGTGCACTCCGATACTTTCCGATGTCTTCTATTTTGTCCCCTTTAATATTTTTAATGCTGTTTGCAATCATTAAATTAATTTTGTGGCCCACAGCTCATGACTCAGTTTGAAAAGCACTGATCTAGACTGGCTCCATTTTACAGCTGGAGAAACTGAGGCCTACACTTACAACAAGGCTCGTCCGCCTCGGCACCGTTGGTGGCCGGGCCCGGATACCTCTTTGCTGTGGGGCCATCCTGTGCATGCTAGAATATTAGCAGCATCTACTCACCAGATGCCAGCAATATTCACCCCCAGCTCTGACAACCCTCAATGTCCTAGACACTGCCAAATGTCCTCTGGGGGAAAATCAGCCCAGTTGAGACTAGTTGGTTTATACTGCGAATGTGGAGCAAAGCCCACACCTGGGTTTTCTGACTCCTAACACGGCATCTGAGTGCTCTGGAATCGGTTAACCACTAATGCAGGGGAGAACTCTAGATTAGCCTTCTATTTTATTTGCTTTATTCCCTCCCTGCAGAACTCAGTGGGAAATCTGATAATGTGCAACCATCAGGAAGACAAGCCATTAGAAATTGCCAGTGAGCCTGGGAGAGCCGGCAGCGTGGAAGGGACACTCCCATGCTTCACCGACCTGCAGGGTAGCACTTCCTGCAGCCACTAGGAGAAGATGGGCTGGGTTTCCACTCTAAGAGGCCAGAGGGAACTAAGGATGTTCTCCCCATGGCTCTTGAACTGTAACTGAGGAGCTTCATGGGGAGCAAGGCTTCCCCCGCATGCTGGAGAAGCAGCAGCCTGGGAGGCAGGCCAGCAGTTGGAGCCAGAGCAGCTCTGAGTGCTTTCTGAGATGCTAGAGTGTGGAACTCACGAACCTGCATTTCTAACAAGCACTTCACCCTCCACTCCTGTGATTCTGACACAGATGATCATCATCCAAACACTGAGAAACAGCGATCTGGTTCCGCGCCATTCGCCGACGTGGAGATGAAGGCTCAGGCTGGGGAAGTGACTCAGCACGACGGTGCTGGTTTATGGCTTGCTCTGGGCTAGCTTGGAAGCTGTATCCTGCAGCGTGGCTTAAAAAGAGCAGTCTCTCCAAGCAGGACTCCTGCGGTCTCTTCCTTTTCCTCCCTTACTGGTGGCCTTGGCCTAGGACCCTGGAGCCCGCCTGACCAGGAGGGGCCTGGTCAAGGAAAGGGCTCCCCCTTTGCACCAGGTGGTCCTTCAGGCTGAGACATAAACACTTTATTCAGGATGTGTACAAGGTCCACAGACACTCAGAGAGGAATGGGAATTTGTGAGTTAGAAGGGAGAAAACAGGATGTCATTGGGGAACAATGGAGCAGAGGTGTGTGCAAGGACACAGTCGTGCTCGAGGAACTGGATCTGCAGCATTCAAGCCTGTTGGGCCCCTTCCCCTGGCCCCAGTGCCCCTGAAGCAGCAGTGCCAGCCTATCTTCCCCAGGCCCAGTCTCCTCTCCTCCCGACATCCTCCCCCACCGTCACCGCCAAAAATAGTAAAAGTAACAGCATGACATTGGGTGGAAATTAAACTGATCTACATGAAAGTGTGATTGATCCATAGCCTGGTTTAAGCCAATTACCTTCTGGAAAACTGACACTTGACAAGAGCAAGTTGTTACAAGACTAAGGACCCAGTTGGGGGTCCCACAGACATGGTTTGAAACAGAGAGGCCTCCCATGACCCTTCAATTCCTTTTCGGCCAGGAAACACAGAAAAGGATGGTCAGAGAGTAGCTCTCCATGCAAACCCTCGTCGATATGTTGGGGAGGGGGTTGATGTTACCCTAAACTTCACAAAATGCCCCTAAGGGCCCAGCAACCCCTCATCTTCACATTTCATGTCCAACAAGTGGACATTCCATGTTAAGGTGGCTGCTTTCAATCACTAAGGTTGGGAGTAAAACTTCACACTTGCAAACACTGCATCTCCGTTGATCCTCACAGTAGCTCCGTTTTAAAGATGAGGATATAGAGGCTGGGAGACACCATGTGACTCCCCTTAGGACACTCTGTGAAGAGGAAGAGCAGGGAGCACAGGTTTTCTGACTCCAGCTCCGGCTCTTTGCCTCCATGCTTCTGTTCCCTCTGGGGGCAAAAAACAGCCAAACAGCACAAGTTGACGAACTTAAGTCTGGATAGGATTGGAGTGGTCATGGGGGCTTCCTGGAAGAGGTGACAGTGACAGTCCAGAGGCACCAGCATAACTTGAGTTTCCTTGCCTTCAAAGGCTACTCTTAAAGAGGAGGGGTTCAGAGTTGGGTTTAAGTAGGGAAGGGGGCTTTTCCAACATGCTGCTTGCCTCCCTGGGCCCAGAATACAAACTGTGCCTGGTGCTAAGATTTCATTATGTATTGCTTATAAACCCACCTCCAGGGTAAGGAGTCCACAGCAAAGCCAAACTAAAACACTGTAGAGTCAAGATAGCAACCCTTCTGAGGCACCCCAGTGTCTCCACAGGGTCCCCTTCCCTGGAAACACCACCGAAGCTCAAAACCATAGGGTGGAGAGGGTGTCATTATTTCCTTCTTTCAAAATCTTCCTCCTGTCACTCTTTACCTTCCATTCCCACTGATACCCCTAGAGCCATCCCAGGTAGGGAGTCTGCACCATCTCTACTATGATTTCATAGATAGATAGATAGATAGATAGACAGACAGACAGACGGACAGACGAAAAGAGAGAGAAAAAAAGAAAAAATGTTTTTTTCCTTGTGACAAGAACTTTTCAGGTCTATTAGCAACTTTCAAATGCTCCACACAGCAGTGCTGACCACCATCAGCATGACGGACATTACAGCCCCAGGACTTATCTGTCTTGTAACTGCAAGTGTGCACCTTTTGACCCTCTTCATCCGAGTCTCCCACTCCCCTCCTTCCACCTCCTAAACCCACAAATCCGGTCTCTTTTTCCTATGAGTTAGGTGTTTCGTCACCATCGTCATTGTTGTTGTTGTTTGGAGTCTACATGTAAGTGAGATCATACAGAATCTTTATCTAATTTATTTCACTAGCATAATGTTCTCAGGTTCCATCCATGTTATTGCAAATGCATCATAATTTTTAAGGTAGAAAAATCCACTTAATAAACATTGGCACCGCCTGAGATGGGAGAACCCGAGCCTTCAGCTTTTCAGGGAGGGGGCAAGGTGCTTTTCCTCTCTCCAGTGTGGGTCTGTCTATTGCCATTTCGCTTTCCCAAGGCTGAGGATTTTGCCTTTGCCAGGTTGTATAGCATCCCTCACTCATAAACCACACACATCTGCTTAATTCTTAGAGTGGGAAGGTCACCAAACCACAGTTTTCCATCACTGCCTCCGGCCCCACTCCCGGCCTTGGAAAGTGTCCCCTCTCCTTAGTACAGAGGAAAACTCTTTCATCCTGACAAGCCCAGGGTCAAAATCCAACTCTTCCTTTTACTATCTGTCAGCCCTTGGGCTTCGGCTCTCCATTTATGAAACAGTGGTGACTGTATCTGTCTCTACAACTCAGAGCTCTTGTGGAGGTGCAGCACTAACATGGGCACAGTGCCAGCACTTTTCTAGGACACAGGAAGTGATCAACACCAGCTAGAGTCTGAATTCCACCAAGAACACACAACAATCCTTCCCTTTTGCGAGGGGCTTTGCCTGTTACAAAGCACCTTCTGGTGCTTCATTTCTCTTGATGCTTCAGAGCTCCCAGAGTGTTGCCTGGGGCCAGAGCAGTGGACAGAACCACTGCAGAAGCATGAAGACTCTCCATCCCACCAGGCTCCCATGGGGAGATCCCGGGAGAAGCCAAGGGAAGCCATGTCATGGGAAGGACATTTCACGCCATGCTCTCCTCAGGGATCTTCAAGATCAGGCACTGTCATAAGAACAAGAAACCTCCCCTTCCCCCTGAGGCCCAACATGCCAGGACTGAGCTTAGCTGGCCCCCATCTCTGCATTCCTCCCTGCAGTGCCCCAGACTCACCGATGAGCGAGAAGGAGTGTTTCTGGCAGTCCCCAGCCAGGAGGTAACTGCAATCTCCCACAAAGCTGTACATGCTCTCATCAAAGGTTTTGATGAAGTCAGCTCCAAAGAGGCTGCAGCGGGCCATCGATGACCTGCCATGAGTCCCTTCTGTGCAAAGGGTCCCTGAAGGGAGAGGCCATGGTGAGCACGGCTGGGACCACCAACCCAAACCACTCCAGCCCTGGAGATATGAGGCTGTATCTCGCAGAATTTGCATTGTGAGGAAATACTTTCCACCCTAAATGAGACGAAACCATTGCTTTCCACCCGCGAATATGACCCAGGACTCGTAGCAACAGCGGGGGAACACTTTTTTCCAGGAAATCTATTTGTTTTAATGCCATCTACTTACTGATTTAAAATGTGATTCATGTTCATTATAGAAAATTTGGAGAATACAGAACGACAAAAAAAGTTAAAATCATCTGTAACAAACACTCAGCAATAACTAGAGTTACCATTTTAGTGTTTATCTTTTTGTTTTATTTTACAGCATATACACATCTGAGGG
Organism: Pteropus medius; assembly: GCF_902729225.1. Classification (NCBI taxonomy): domain Eukaryota; kingdom Metazoa; phylum Chordata; class Mammalia; order Chiroptera; family Pteropodidae; genus Pteropus; species Pteropus medius. The sequence goes on from NW_024345600.1 coordinate 3,563,961, forward strand.
GTTTTTACAAAATTGTGATCACCCTGTGCAAACTATAACCTATTCCTCAATTTATTGTAAAGAATTTGTCATGCCATTGTGTATACTTCCAAAACATGATTTTTAGTGGCTGCATTACATTTCGCATCTAAATGTATATAGTATAACCCCTGTTAGTAGATTCTTAGCATTTTTCTAAATTTTCTGATATACTAATAGATTGTAATCAGCATCTTTGTACAATAATCTACTAGCATATTTTGAACAGATTAAATTTTAAACAGGTCAGCCTGTGCGCTTGATACATAGAATCTATAAAGTATTAACTCCTGCAGGATCATATGTTAACTCCAAGGGGACCCTCCTGTCACCCTCACATTGTGTGTGTGTGTGTGTGTGTGTGTGTGTGTGTATTGTGTGGGGAATCACAGCAGTAAGTCCCTAAGTTTTCTGGGTCCCCTGGCACAGGACTCACTTATTTGGAAGATGCAGAAGGTGTCACCCATGTACATTTTGTCACAGACTAACCCACGAGCAGCAAGCTGAATGCTGCTGCCCTGAGTGGCCTCAGTGGAGACAGGCCAGGATCAGAAAAGGGTCCCTCCTGCCATTCACAGACTCAGAATCTCGGTGACAGAAGGAAGGCAGTGTAGTGCAGTGAAAGTGAGCTGGCCTGGGACCCAGGAGAACTGACCTCTGATCTTGGCTCTGTGTGACTTTGGAGCAGCCATTTTTCCTCTCTGACCTTCAGTCTCTTCATCTGTACTATGGGAGGTTCAACTAGATGACATCCACAATCCCTTCTAAAACTAATAATCTATCCAAGTCTTAGATTCTTTCCTCCCCATCCTCCAGCCACATCACATAGAACTGTTCTGTGTGGCCCTTGTACTTCTTAACTCTCCAGTTGGAGAAGGTATTTTCAAGTACCTGCTGCTTGAGGAATACGAGTCAGGGACAGGGGGGTTCTGCATAACCTCCACAAGAGGAATTAACCAGGCAACAAGTGACTCTGGCAGGGCCAACGGGAACCTAACATGGGCTGGGCACACAGGTGAGCTCCAGACACACCTGCTTGTTTCTGGAAGGCAGTTGTTCTCAGTGGCCTTGGGGCAGGAGTGAAAAGTAGGAGCACTTTGGTACCTACCTGGCAAGGTGAGGGCCAAAGCAAGCAGCACCCTCGCAAGCCTGGCAGGAATCATCTGCAAAGAAGCAGGAGAAATGTGGTTATCACTACCCACATAGATGGCTGCCGACATGTGCTACTGTCCGTGCATGAAGTGGAAAGAACATTATTTTTTAAGCAAGAGATCCTCATTGGCCCCCGTTTGCCTTTGAATGTGGAGTGTTACTCCCAAAAAAAGCCTCTGGCCAGAGTCAGGCCCGAGAGGAACAACCACTGTGAGCCAGGACCCCAAGCTCCTTTCCGGAAGAGCAGCCCCAGAGCCACGACAGAGCGGCAGGGCTTTGCCTTCTCCTCTGTGTGCCTCCAGGCCAAGCCGACCTCTCCCACTCCCCTGCACTCCTGCAGAAGCTAAGAGCTGATGCACACCTAATTTCTTCCTGCCTCTTTATCCTTCCACACTTGAGAGCAAACAAGGGAATAGGAGCTGTCTTATGCTTTTGTTCCTTCCCCAGCACCCAGACTTAGAGAATGCTCAGGAACCACAGCAGTTGGTTAGTCACCCACACTGTACCATGAGTGCCTCACTTATCTCCAGCTCCAGTACCTAGCACAGGGCCCAGTATCCCCCTGAAGATGCTCAGGCAGTGTTTGCTGAGTTGATCTAATAAATGCACAGGCATCCAGCAGCCCTGGGCCCACGGAAAAGTCCCCACTATGTAACTCACCAGGTGTAACCCACCTGGCTGGCAGAGCACACACCACATCTCTTAGAGGCCCCATCAGAGCCATCTCCTCTGGAAAAGTTTGCTAAATTAAGTGCAGAATCTGTCACCTGACATTCACTGGAGGTGACTCCTCTTCTACCCAATGCCCCATCCAGCCAAACAAATACAGATAAACCCAGTCTAGTATATATCTGTGGAAGAAATGCTTTGATTTCAGTTATGGCCAAGTCATGGTCTCAAAGCAGGTGCCCTCTCCTACAGCTTCTCCACACAGAGGCACATCAGGCTGCTCTCAGAAAGTACCAGAGGTGAAGGCAAAGCTCATTCTAGGCTCATCTGGTCAAGTAGTACAAGAAGTAAAACCTAGGCATGAGCAGAAGCAGCCATAGGAACACTCAGAGGCAAGTGAAGAGGGGACATTAGGATGGTCCCTGACTTTGAATCACCCTCCAAACAAAGCCCGTCTAGTCTAGAAAGTGAGAACCCCAGATCCCCAGAGGGCAGGATCAGTCCTGATCTTTCTCCCACAGCTGAGCCAGCCCTCCTCCCAGAAGGCCATACCTTACCCTGCAAACGGGGATGCAGGTATCTCCAAGGTCCCTTGGGAAACTCAGCCGCACGGTGGTGCCGCCAGCCCTAGGCCATGCTCCCCAGTAGTTGCTGCCACTGATGGTACTGATACAGCTCTGCCTTGGCTTGCTGCTGAGTGATCCAGGGGCAGTGGACTCCCTGTGGCCAGGCAGATAAAGCCCAAGTTGTGACGTCCACCAACCCCCCTTTCCCACCACAATAGCTGTGAGCTGCCACAACAGGGGACTGGCCTCCTCTTAATGACCGAGAGGAAACAATGAACGGAAATGGTATTAGAAATACCTCCAAGCCGATAAGGCTTTGAACAGTTTGGTAGGAGACCTCTTGGCAGCTGACAATGAGCTGCGTTGCCCTCCCCGTACTCCCCACACCCGGTCCCTAGTCCTCCCCAAACAGACGAGATGACCAGGGAGGCTGGTCCAGGCCATGAGGGAATCCAGACCAGATCAACAAGCCTCAGGATCCAGCTTCCAAGGCCGGATTCCAGGGAAGTTTAGAAAAACACCTCAACCTAAGCCAATTTAGGTACCATGTTTAGAGGAAGGAGAGAACTAATGCTTCCTGTTCACACTAGGCATGAATGATCCAGTCCTAGCCCCTGACAAAAACAGTCAGTTTGGGTCTTGGCCAAAGTTAACAGACATTTTAAAGATGAGGGGCCCAGTCACAAGCCCGGGCCTTTGTAAAATGATGGCTAGGATGGTTTGATTCTAATAGTCCTCTCAAAGACTCTTCCACCAGTCCTCCTCTCCCTGATCTTTAAGCACACACACACACACACACACACACACACACACACAAACATACCCCACATACACAGACATATACACCACACACGCACACCATCCTTCTTCTCAACCTCCAGTTCCCAAAAGCCTACTTCTCAATGTCATCTGTTCAACTAATTCCCGCTAAAAGAGGTAGCTGATAAAATAGGACAGAAGAAGGCTCTCTCTTGGTGAGATTCCAGGCAGCCTAAGACATATTTAGATAAGGAAGCCTACCTCATTGCTTCTCATGAGATACCACCTGCCCCAAGACTTTGGGAAACCATATGTCCCCAACTTCCTCCCTATCACACATTCATATCTCACGCTCCACCACTCCCTTTATCACCCAAGGAGAGGAAGATGAACATTACCAAGAAAAACTGGTAGACGAAGCAGAATTAGAGTGATATAGTAGAAAAGACACTCAAGGATTTCCATTTCCTGCTTTTTTTTTTCTTTTAACTGGGTAACCTGAAAATCTATCTACTACAAAATATCTTGAAATACTGTGTTAAATATGATAAATGTTCTTTAAATGCACAACTAAACTAGGAGCAAAATAATGAATTTTTCCTGAGTTTTGAGCCTGACTCAGGAAAAACACTGGGACAAGATCCCTGCACAAAGCTGACACACATGAAGGCACCCATCTTTCAAAGAGTGAACTAGAAAAAAATTTAGCCACCAACATAGAGAATAAGGAACTTGTCTATCTCCATCTGTTTTGGAGGTGGGAAAATTAAGTCTTTCCCTAGACTTTGTAGCCACGGGCCTGCACTCATGCAGGTTTCAGGCTCAAAGAGACATTACCAAGTAGTCCAGATACCCCCAAGCTGAGAAGCTGATGCAGATGTTACTCTTAGGCTAATACCTGCAGTTCCTGGCAGACACAAGCACAAAACTATCTAAGAAGATAAACTTTCTTCCCCAATCACATATGATACACACAGATAGAGCTCTGTAGAGGATGAATTCAAAATTGCAAATTTTAAAACACCTAAGAAAACAATCCACCATGAGCAGAATAAGCAGCTCCAACCAAAAGCAGGGTTGGATTCCCCCAGGAATGTCAGATAATAAAATGATCATATGTAAATGAAAAAATAAAATTATCATAAATTAAAGAGCAGGAATTGAAAACATAAAAGAATAAAACAGCATGAGAAAAGAACAGGAAGACTGAAAAAAGAACTCTTAGGAATGAAAATACATAGTAAATTAATTGAAAAATTCAAATACAAACACCAGACATTTCTGAAGAAACATTTACTAGAAGATGGAGCTGAGAAAATTATTCAGAGATAAGGAGATGGAAAAATGAGAGATGTGTTATAAGACCTGATAGAATGAGAAGCTCCAAAGAGAAGTGCTGAGAAAACATCCTTCAGTATAGATTTCTATATGCAATGCCTTGGTTTGAATGCCCCCCAGAAACAAGCTCTGAGAATTTAGTGCAGATAGTTTATTTGGAAGAGTAGGAAACGCTGGCAGGGAAGTGGGATGTGATATGGGGAGGGAAAGTAGCCAATAAAAGATATTTATTAAGCCAGTCCCTACATGGGTAACTGAACTAATCTCCTGAGGAAAGTCTGGGGGAAAAGGTAAAATGCATGTCTCAGAATTACCCCACTCTTGGGCCAAGAGAGCAGGGGTATTTCTACACCTACCCCTGTCATTAATTGTCAAAGGCTGCTCCTGGGGGCATTAACTCCTCAACATGTCTGGCCTTCAGGCACAGAGGTACAGATCTTCAGTTAAGAAGAAACATCTGATGAGTTAAGGTCAGAGGACTGTGGGAGGGGAACTGTAGCATCTGCTCTACCTAGTGAAATTATCATTCAGTTAAGGGAAAGTAGAGACCCTTTTTTTTTTTTTCCAGAAAAACAAGTGTGTTTAATATTAACAGTTTTCCTTAAAAAAAAAAAAAAAACAAACTACTAAAGAAGTTACTTCAGGAAGAAGGAAATTAAACCCACAAAGAAAATGCCAGAAGAAAGGATAAACAAAGAAACTGGCAAATACTGGAGAAAATATGAGCAGGCAATGTTTGCATAAAATGATAACAGTAATGACAACAAATTGGAAATTTAAAAAACAAGATGGAACCAAAATACCAGACAACAAAAGCACCTAAGATAAGGAGGGCTGATGGGAGTAAAAGTGTATTAAGGTCCTTGTATTGTTCAAAAGAAAGAGGTGACAGTTCTAGACTTTGTTAAGGCTAGAATGCATAGTAAAATTTTACTAAAAGAATAGAAATGAATGAATGTACATTTACCAAACCAATCGGGAAAAAAATAAAATAAAGAAAACTAGATTGACCTGGGAGAAAACATGGAAAAAGCAGGACAAATATCATAAAATAAGATAGTAAAAATCCAAACATTGATAATCAGCCCATAAAAAGAAAAGAGATTATCAGATTGAATGTCTTTTAAAAGGCACACAATCCAGTAGTGTTCAAGAGACAGCCCTAAAACCTAAAGACACAGAAACCGAAAGGGAAAAAAAAAATGAAAAGGCAAATGATTATCAAGAGAATGCTGATTACATTACCATCAGACAAAACAGACTTTAAGATAAAAGTCATTGTTAAAGACAAAGAGGATAAAAAGATGATTAAAAGATGAATGCACCGGGAAGATACAATTATAAATTTATGTGCACTTTATAATATAAGCTTAAAATTTATCAAGAAAAAAAATTATTGAATTATAAAGCAAAGCAGAAAAAGCTTTGGGTAAAAGCCAACAACATCCACTCACGGAAAACAAGCAAACGAAAACATCCTAGTAACCTACGAAAAGAAGGTAATATCCTTGACCTGAGAAACAGAGCAAACTTCACAATTATAGTAAAATATAAGCCACTTTCCTTATAAAAACTGGAACAAGACAAAGATGGCCAATATCATCACTGCTAATCAACATTGGATCAGATGTCCAGGCCAATACAGAAAAAAATAAAAAAGGAAAGGAAATACAAGGTACATGGCTTTAAAAATAAAATGGTTATTATTTGAAGTTATAACTGTTTACATAGAAAAATTCCAGAGAATTCTACATAAGAGAATCTATATAAGAGAATTCTATGTAAGAGAATCTTATGAATTCATCAGTTTGCTAAAATAAGATTAATTTTTAAAATCTATTATGCTCCTACATAATTATAAAATGAAATCTTTTAAGTGACCCTAGTAGTAAAACAACAAATGCTATAAGACACCGAAGAATAAACACAATAAAATCTGCACAATACTATATTCAGAAAATCATAAATTTTCTTGTATATACTGTGTTCTTATTTACTAAGTCATAATATTGTGAAGATGCCAATTATCCTCAAATTAGTCTATAAATTAAATGCAATTCCAATCAAACTGTAACAGGATTTTTTTCATGAAGTTAGACAAGCTAATCCAAAATCCATATAGAAAGCAAAAGATTAAGAACAGTTCAGATAATGTCATATTTTTAAATGTCAGTAAGAAATGGACAGTGGCTATTACCACAAAGACAAGAAATCACAATTGTTGGCAAGGATGTGGAGAAAAAAAAAACCCTCAGGCACTCTTGGTGAGAATGTAAACTGGTGCAGCCACTATGGAAAATAGTATGGAGGTTCGTCAAAAAATTAAAACTAGGACCAAGAGAGTGATTGAAGATGGCTAGAAAGTAGTGACTGTGCACACACCTCCTCTAGCGACCACACCAATATTATAACAAAACTGCAGAGCAACCAGTACGTGGAGTCGCCTGAGGTCGGGTGAACAGAAGCCGTACAACTAGGTCACCTCGAATAACAGGTCACCTCAAAACAATAGTCAGGGCGGAGACACAAAAAGGCCCAGTCCTACAACCACATGTGGCAATTGAGAATCCCAAGGGCTATCTTGGCTGCAGAGCCACCTTCTCGACCTGAGGAGCAAGGGATCCTGGTCACACACTGGGCTCCCAGTGCATGACAAAGAAGTCCCCACAACCTCTGGCTGTGAAAACCAGCGGAAGTTGAGGCTAATTGAGACGAAGGGCAGGCAACAGGAAGTGGAGACCATCCTCTTAAAGGGCCCATGCTGGGCCTCCCTCACTGACAGACTTGCTTCAGTGCTGGGGCAGCTGCTTGAGGGGCCCCAGGAACATATGCAGAGGCACTGAGCTGTTGGGCTTCAGGGCGAGGGCCCTGACAGAGATGCAGGTAGAAGCCATTGTTCTTTTGTTGAGCCCTCTCCACTCCTAACCTGCAGACACGGGTGCCATCAACCTGGATAACACAGGTCGCTCTGCCCAGGGGAGTCCCTGAGACTCTGCCTCTTCCAACTGTGGGCGCACCCAAGCCACTTCCGGCAATTTATTTAACGCTAACAGGCTATCTTGGCTCCTGCTGAGAACTTTCATAAAATCTCCCAAAGGCTCACAAAACCCAAAGCAGCATCTGGCCTCAGCATGACCTGGACCTCTTTCTGAGCAGCCCTTAGCCCTGCACCAGTGGCAGCCATCCTTGGTTTCTGACTTGACCCCTCGTGGCACCTGTAAGCCCAACATGGGTGGCAGCCCTATGTGGATTGCTTGGTGACTTTTAACAGGTGGCCCCAGAAGTGCACAGGCTGCAGCTGAACTTGGCCTGCAGCTAGATCCTTCCCAGGGCTGTGCCGAGGGGCCCCACAGCACAGCTACTACATAAAGCCACTCTCCTAAGACCAAGAGACTTAGGAGCCCTACCTAATACATAGAAACAGACACAGAGAGGCAGCCAAAATGGAGAGACAAAGAAGCTTGTCCCACATGAAAGAACAGAACAAAGCTCCAGAAAAAGAATTCACCAAAATGGAGACAAGCAATATACCAGATGCAGAGTTCAAAACACTGGTTGTAAGGATGCTCAAGGAACTTAGGAGAAGAGCAGATAAACACAGTGAGAACTTTAACAAAGAGATAAAAAACATAAAAATGGAGATGAAAAACATAATAGGGAGCCAGTCAGAAATGAAGGATACACTATCTGAGATGAAGAGTACATTAGAGGAAAACAGAGTGGAAGAAACGGAGGATCGAATCTGCGACATAGAGGATGGGGTAGCAGAGGACACCCAATCAGAACAGCAGCAAGAAAATAGAATCCTAAAAATGGAGATAGTTTAAGGAACCTCTGGGACAACGTCGAGAGTAACAAGATTAGCAACATAGGGCTACCAGGAGAAGAGAGAGAGCAAGAAGTTGAAAACCTATATGAAGAAATAATGACAGAAAACTTCCCTAATCTTGTGAGGAAAATAAACATACAACCCCAGGAAGTTCAGAGAATCCCAAACAAGATGAACCCAAAGAGACCCACATCAAGATACATCATAATTAAAATGCCAAAGGTTAAATTCAAAGAGAGAATCTTAAAAGCACCAAGAGAAGAGCAATTAGTTGCATACAAGGGAGCACCCATAAGACTGTCAGTTGATTTCCCAACAGAAACTTTACAGGCTAGAAGGGTTTGGCACAAAATATTCAAAAGTGATTAAAACCCAGGACCTACAACCAAGATTACTTTATCCAGCAAAGTTATCATTTAGAATCAAAAGACAGATAAAGAGTTTCCCAGACAAGAAAAAGCTAAAGGAGTTTATCACCACTAAGCCAATATTACAGGACATGTTGGAGGGACTTCTTTAAGAAGAAGAAAAAAATATGTATCAAAAGTCTAAATAAAGAATGGCAATAACTAAATATCTATCAATGAGTACTTCAAATGAAAAGTAATTAAATGCTCCAATCAAAAGATAGGGTGAGCGAATGGATAAGAAAACAAGACCCTTATAAATGCTGCCTACAAGAGACTCTCTTCAAATTAAAAGACATAATTCAACTACAAGTAAGGGGATGGAAAAAGATATTTCATGATGGTTCTAGAGTGTATTGTGCTGAGTGGAGTAAGTTAGATAGAGGAAGACAAATGTCATATGATTTCACATACATGTGGAAACTAAAGAACAAAATAAACAATAACAACAACAAAAAAAAAAACCAGAAATGAACTCATAGAGAACATTTTGAGGGTTACCAGATAGGAGAGGGATTGTGGGGATTGGTGTAAAAGGGGGAAAAGATTAAGAAGTACAGATTGGTAGTTACAAAATAGTCATAGAGATAGAAAGTATAGCATAAAGAATATAGCCAATAATAGTGTCATAACTATGTATGGTATCAGAGGGGCACTAGATTTATTGGGGTGATCAATTTGTAAGTTATATTGATGTCTAATCACTTTGCTGTACACCTGAAACAAGTATCATATTATATTCTAACTACAACTGAAAAATAAAAAATTATTATTAATTAAAAAAAAATTTTAACTAGAACCACCATGTGATCCAGCAATTCCACTCTGGATATTTAACCAAAGAAAACAAAAACACTAACTCGAAAAGATATATGCATCCAATATTCATTGCAACATTATTTACAGTTGCCAAGACATGGAAGCAACCTAAGTGTTCATCAACAGATGAATGGATAAAGAAAATGTGGTATATATATATATACACAATAGAATATTATTCATCTATAAAAAATAAAATCTTTCCATTTGCAACAATGGGTAGACCTTGAAGGCATTATGCTAAGTGAAATAAATCAGACAGAGAAAGGCAAATACTCTATGATCTCACTTATACTTGGACTCTAAAAAAAAACAAACCAAACTCACAGATACAGAGAACAGATTGGTGGTTGCAAGAGGTGAGGGGAGGGAAAGGTATAAATTTCCAGTTATAAAATCAATAAGTTATAGATGTAGTCTACAGCACAGTGACTATACTGTATTATATCTTTAAAAGTTGCTGAGAGTAAACCTTAAAAGTTCTCATAACAAGGAAAAAAAATCATAACTATGTGTGGTTATGAATGTTAATCGAATTTATTGTGGTGATCATTTCACAATATAAACAAATACCAAATTATTATGTTATACACCTGAAATTAAAATAACATTATATGTCAATTATATCTCAATTAAAAAAGATTTTTAAGTGGACAAACAATCCAGTGGCAAGAGATAAATGACATAGAAAGGCAATTCACAGAAAAGGAAGAACCCAATTGGCTAGTAAACATATGAAAAATCATTCAAGCCCACTAGTCACCAGGGAAATCCAAAATAAAACCATAATTAGATATCTTCTCATCAGATTGGCAAGGATGTGGGGCTACTGGAACTATTTGCTGTTGTTATGACAAATGTTATATCACTTTGGAGAAAAATGTGGAAATAGCTATTAAACTTAAGGATGCTCTTTCCCATGGCCCAGCAACTGCACTCCTAGGCATATCCCCTGGAGAAACTTTCATCCACGTGCACAAAGCAACTGGCACAGAATGTTCACTGCAGCAGCTAAGGTAGTTCACAAAAATGTGTAAACAACCTAAATATACTTCAACCGCATGAAAAAATAAATTGTGGTATATTCATCCTATGAAATACCAATAGCAGTTAAAAAGGCGTCTAAGCTACACGTACCAATGTGAATAAGTACCAAAAATAATGGTGAGCAAAACATAAAAGCATGTATCTGAGGATAGCATTCATGTAAAGTTAAATACCATGTAAAATAAAACTGTATATTATTGCTTATAAATATGTTTAATTGCAGGAAAGGTAAACATGCATGGTGTGAAAACCACCAAATTCAGGGTAGTGGCTGCCTCTAAGGAGGAAGAGAGAAGGGATTCAGAGAGTGTGGTACATAAGGGACTGTGCCTCTCTGTGTATATTCTATTTATTTAATAATTTTAAAAATAGGAGGCAAATATGAAAATATGTTAAGATAGGACCAAGTTGGCTGGAACATGGATATTATTATATTATCCTCTCTGATTTTCTGTACGGTTGAAATTTTCATTTCAAAGATACAGCCCTCCCGTCTGATCTCAGAAGCTAAGCAGGGTTGGGCCTGGTTAGTACTTGGATGGGAGACCACCAAGGAAGACCAGGTGCTGAAGGCATAAAAAAAAATAAAATGAAAATAAGGGATTGTAAACTGACAAGGTCCTTGCAATCTGTGAGGTCAACCAAGGGTCGCCTCACCTAAAAAACAAAAAATTAATAAAAAATAAATAAATAAATAAAAGATACAGCCCTGAAGCCAGTGACCTGATGTCTCGGGTTTGCCCTTACAAATAGAGTGACCAGCAAGCATCCTTGCACACTCATCTTCACACACATGCCTTATTGCCTTAAGACAAATTCCTATATGTAAAAGAAATGACTGAGTCAAAAGGCACAAAGATTAAGACTTTCATACATCCTACCAAGAATTATACCAATTTGACCAATTTGTCCTTTATAGCATTTTATTATTGTTATTATTGACTGCATCCCCCAAAATTTACATGTTGAGGACCTAACACCCAATGTGATGGTATTTATATTTGCCTATTGATTTGTAAAGCTTTTTATAGATGAAGAATAGTATTCTTTTTTCTCAGATTAATATGTGAATGTTTTTCTCAGCTCTTCACTTATCTTTAATTTTTATTTATGCTGGGTTTTTTACATACAAGAGTTGGGAGAATTGTTTAATGTTCTTTTGGGGGAAGGGGAAGGGGGCTGGGTAACACAGGTATAAAGTTAAGGTACAAAACACAAAACATACGAAAAGATACACATCAAAAATTCAAATCTCCCTTCCATTCAGGTGAATAACCAACTGTTCTGGCTTGCCCTGAACTGAGGGACTTTGGAGTACATGGGATTTTCATTACAAAAACTGGGACAGTGCTCAGCAAACTGAGACCCTGTTGGTCACCCTGCTAGCCCCCTAGTTTATTTCTCAGGCAATGCTGTTACTAGTTTCTGGGGTAGGTAGACTTCCAAAGATATTACAAACATTTTAAACATTAATCTTCAAATCCATTGTAGCAAATACAAATCTTAGTCCACAAACTTGCATTTTCAAAATATGTCACATCACTTGATTTTCTTTAAATCAAATGAAATCCAACTTTATTCACAGGCAATGTGACACAAGAATCCAGGGGGCTACGAAGTGCTCGGAAAACAAGGTCAGAGATCTCACATCTTTGGTCCACAACTGTTTCCTCTTTCCCAAGCCCACATAACTCCTTTAAAGTCCAGCAACTTCCAGGTACTGTCGTTATGACCTCTGTGTCCGGCAGTCTCTGGTTCCCCAGGCCACTGCTTCAGCTCCAATATGAGCACCAAGGAAGTGTAGGCCAGGCAGGAGCAGCTGAAATGCAAGGACGGTGCCAGAGGAAGGCAGCAGCATGAGCCAAGACCCTCTACCTCCTCCATTTCTGTGGGCCTCCTTCTTCTTAGGCCTCACTCCCAACAGTCAGTGCATTTAACTGCCTGCTGGGACCTTGCTGGGCTCATGCTGACCCTGACACCACCACACACCTTAGAATGTCTGCCCATCAAACCACTGGCATCACTCCCCAGGACCTCCTGAGCTCAGCTCACTTGGTTCCGCTGTTTGCAATGCCTGCCCTCTCTCCCACTCTTCTTCTCTGCTAGTCACCCTCCCATGACCTCCCCTCATCCTGTAAAGAAAGAATTGGTCATTTGGTGAACACCTTCCAAGTAAGTGCCAGGCACTCTGATAGGTGCCTTGTATACGTTCTTAATCCTCCTGTATTAGTTTCCTGGGGCTGCTGTAACAAATTACCACAAACGGGTTAGCTTAAAATAATAAAAATATGTCCTCTCATTATTCTGTACAAATCTGAAATCAAGGTGTCGGCAGGGACATGCTCCTTCCAATGGCTCTAAGAGAGACAGCTTCCTTGCCTTTTCCAGCTTTTGTTGGCTCTTGATATGCCTTGGCTTGTGGCTATATCAGTCTCTTCCTCTGTCTTTGCTTGGTCTTCTCCTCTTCTCTCTGTGAGTCTCCCTCTGCGTGGCTCTTATAAAGACTCTCATCATTGAATTTAGGGCCCACGTAAGTAATCTAGGATGATCTCATCTTGAGATCCTTGACTTAATTACCTCTGCAAAGACCCTTTTTCCAAAAAAAAAGAAAGGTCACATTCAAAGATTCTGAGAGTTAGAATGTGGACATATCTTTGGGGGAGCACCATTTAACCCACCACACCCCCTAACCACCTGCTGCAGTGGGAGGAATGTAGGGCTGCAGGCATAGGCTGCAGAGCGACCAGCCCTCCAACCTCTCACTCCACTGAGCACACCTAGAATCATGCTGTCACCACAAAGACCATTCTCTTAGGGAAACCCCACACCAGAGGCCAAGCCATCAAGTTTTCCATTTGACAATTTAAGCCTAGTGATTTTAATGGGTATTTTATATATGACATGCAATTGATAGATTAGTAAATTTGAAAATTACCCAGGGAGCCTTTTCTAAGTGAATATTTCCACTGAGGTTGTTGATCTTCCTGAGATATATAAACTTCTTTATATAGAAAAGCTATTTGAAATGAAAGCCATAGACATTAGCCAATGGCCCTGAGCTATGTGAGTGGTTGAGCAACATTTATATATACAATCTGGGGCCTAATTGCATTGGCCTGGTGCTTCAACAGCCCAGAACACATCTACTCTGCATGACCTGTGATGACCTCTCCCTCCTGTGACCTCAAATATTCATTTTGGCAAGGATTCACAAGATATCTTTTAGCAATTTTTGTATTTTTTATAAACATATGATGTGCTGATGCCTTATCGCCCTAATCAGATCACCAGTTCCATGAGAACAGATGGAATTTTAAAAGCAGCCTGCCTTCCCAGACTCTGCCTCACCTCCAGACGCAAGGCCAGGAACCTTAACAAAAGTGATTCTTCGAATCACTGAGCCTCCAGTTACCCTGCCTCACACACTGGCTTCCCACCCCGAGTTGTGGTGTATTCAGGATGTATGAGTGCTCCCGAGGCAGAGAGCAACCCTGCACCCTTGTACCACGAAGATGCCGCTCTATACACAGAGGTTGCTCTGTAGCAATTTCTTAAATAAATTTTTTTTAAAAAAGAAGGTGTGCTAAGAACTTACAAACAGCACGGGAGGGTCAATAGAGGCAGCACTCACCTTCATCCAGGATGACGACTAGAGAAGACTCCAGGAAGGAGTGGAATTTGAGCTGGTCTGGCTAGGATGCGTAGAATAATTTTTGAATAATTATAAATACTTTGTTATTATTATAAAAGTAACATTTGGTCCTTGTAGGAAAAAAAGTATAGACAAATAAAAATGAGAAAACTAAATCATCCATAATCCTACTACCCAGAAAACAACCAACAATGGTTGAGTGTGTTACTTTCCTTTTTTAAAAAATGTATGTGTAATATAGTTTTTAAATAAAATCATCCTATACAGAGGGTTTTGTAATCTGTTATTTTGCTTTCGAATATATCATAAATATCTTTTAATTCATTACTACTTTTGTATTTTTGCTTTTGTTCACTGTGCAATATTTCATTTTATGATATTCCACACTTTATTTTTTTAATAGACTTTAAAAATCTTTTTTTAACCACAAAAATTTTTTACATTTTATTTTTCCCCCTCCCCTCTCCTCTCTGGTAACCACTAGTCCATTGTCCATGCCCATGAGTCTCTGTTTGTCTGTCCTGTTCATTCATTGCTTTTAGGTATATATACCACAAATAAGTGATAGCATGTGATTTTCAACCTTTTCTGTCTGACTTATTTTGCTTAATATGATTATTTCAAGGTCATCCATGTTATTGCAAACGGCAGTATTTCATCTCTTCTTATGGCTGAGGATATTCCACACTTTATGTAATCAGTTTCATATTGATGGATGTTAATTTATGTTGGTTCTACTTTATCTTTTTTATGAACAATGCTGCAATAAACATCTTTAAAATTGTATCTATGCACAACCCTCAGGATTATTTCAATAGTATGAAAATCCTACATGTGGAATTTCCAGGTCAAAAGACATCCACATTTTAAGGCCAAATAGGATTTTAACAGGTGAAAATGAGAGCAAAGTGTATTTCAGATGCAAAGAAAGAAGTGAAAGCATAGGAGCAGGAAAGTTCTGGACATGTTAAAATAAATAAAAGACTAAATAGGCCAGTAATTAAAGCATATAAAGGAAACTAGTAGGAGATAAGACAAGAGAGAGTGGTAAGAGAATTCATCAAGGACCTTGAGCTTGGGTGAGGGGTTTGTGTTTATCCAGCAGACTCTGTGTGAGACACTCTGGCTACAGTGGACCTGGATTGTAGAGGGGCCAGATGGACGAAGGGAGACCAGTCAGGTGGTTGACAGATCCTTCCAGAAGAGGCACACCAAGGGCCTGAAGAGAGCCATGAGGCTTGAGAAAAGAAGAGCAGACATGGGCAATCGTCTAGTAGTCCAAAGATGTCCTCATCCTACTCTCCAAATCCTGCAAATGTCACTTTAAATGGCAAAAGAGACTTTGTAGATGTGACCAAGTTAAAGATATGGATATGAGGATATCATCCTGAGTTATCTGGGTGCCCAATGTAGTTACAAAACTACTTATAAGAGGAGGCAGGTGAGTCAGAGTCAGGAGATGTGATCACAGAAGCAGAGGTTGGAGAGTAAGGGGCCACAAGCCGAGGAATGCATGTGGGCAGCCTCTAGAAACCAGAAAAGGCAAGGAACCCATTCTCCCCTAGAACCTACAGAAAGAACGCAGCTCTGCTGACATCATGATTATAGCCTATTTCAGACTTCTGACCTCCAGAACTGTAAGATAATAAATCTGTATTGTTTTAAGCCACTAAGTTTGTGGCAATTTGTTGCAGCAGCCATAGGAAACTAATACAGAGAGAGATCATATGCAACACAGCCCCGCTCTCATGGAAAGCATCCCAAGGCAACTTTGCTAAATTAGCATTGAGAGGACAATAAGTGCAATGAGGCTCAAGAAAAAGGGATCTCTGAGGGCCAGGGTGTAAGGGCCTCTGGAACTGGGCTTGAAAGATGAACTGATGCAGAGACTAAACACATGTAGGAAGGTGTAACTGTTGAAGGCACTTGGATCAATGCTGCCCAGAGGCAGGGGCTGGATGAGCTGACCTCTGCCTGCCTACAGAGTAAATTCTCCAGAGTATAACTAATACAAATGCAAAAGGACCTCAGGAGAAGAAAGATTCCTCCAAGGTCATCTTTGCCTTTTCCATTTTATCTTTGTAGCATCTTTTCTCCTACATAAACGCCACAGGAAAGAGAACTTTCTTGGATGCTCACTCCAAGTAAACATGCCAGATTTCTCAGTTCAAGCTAGCAGCTCCCAGCATATACTGCCAGCACCTTGACTGAATGGAAGCCGCGGTCCTCCACTTCCTGTCTTCTGAGAACACAGACAGCTTGTGGTGAAATAGTAAGCTCATTTCTTCTTTCACAATCATCATCATGATGGTGACATGCCTACAGTACAATGTCAAAAGAATGGCACAACTTCAGAGTAATCTCACATTCTCAGTAACCACAACACCACATTATTATTTCCATAGAGTTAAAGAAGTTCAAATCACTATGTCTTATGGAATTTCTGGTCCTCGTAGCACAATAGGATTCCGAAACCCAGAACCACTATCCCAGGACCTGGGGTCCTAATTTTATAGACAGAAAGTTACAATAATTCTAAATTTGTATGTATCTTATGAAATAGCTTCAAAATACATAAGTCAATAAATTGACTTTGAAGTCTTTCTCAAGTATCCATAGGCAAACAAATAAAATTGGCAAAATAGAGATTTTTTAAAACAATTGTTAAACCCAGCAATTGCACTCTTAGGCATTTATACCAGAGAAATGGAAACTTCAGTCCACACTAAATCCTGTACATCAAAACCTGGAAACAACCCAGATGTCTCTCATTGGGTTAATAGTTAAACTGTAGTTCATTCGTATATGAAATACTACTCAGCAATAAAAAAGAACAAACTACTTATCCCCAAACATACATAGATATCCAGGGGATTACCTTGAATGGGAAAAAAAAAAAAACTAACCCCAAAAGGTTACATACTGTACAGTTTTATTTACAAAACATTCTTAAAATGACAAAAGTATAGGAATGAAGAACAGATTAGTGGTTGCCAAGGGTTAGGGACAGGGGAGAGGGGAAGGGGGGACACGAGGGAGGGCTTGTGGTTATAAAAGGGCAACAGGAGGGACCTTTGTTGGTGATGGATATACAAGACTACACTTGTGATAAAACTGTACAGAATTAAATACACACACACACACAAATGTGTACAAGAAAAACTGATAAGTCCACATAAAATGGGTGATCTGTATCAACATCAATTTCTTGGTGGTGATATTCCGAAACTTTTAAGGATACAATGGATCTCTATATATTATTTCTTACATTTGCATGCAAATCTATAATTTTCTAAAAGTAAAAAATTTAACTAAAAAGTGTTTTTTTAAAACAACAAATAAGCCTGATCTAATGGATCTATTAAGACTCTGCCAATAATTAGAGAATCCACATTATTCTCAGGTACATGTAAGGTAACCAGCTCATCCCAGTTTGCCCAGGACTGTCCTGATTTTAGCACTGAAAGTCTTTCATTCCAGGAAATCCCTCAGTCCCAAACAAATTGGGATTATTAGTCACCTTTACATTTACAAAATTGATTATGCACAATTCTTAGCACATTTCAAAGAATAGGTAGCATACATACCATATTCTCTGACCACAATACAATTAAATTGAAAAGTCCACTTTAAAGATTTTTTTAAATCCTCCTATATTTGAAAATTTTAAAACACTTCCAAATAACTCACAGGTCAAAAAAAAATCAGAAGATAAACTTTAATATGAACAATATGAAGATACTCCATAGTAAACAATATTCAATGTGCATGAAGATGCAAGGAAATGTGTTCTCTCACGCTCTTAGTGCCTAAAGCTGGTGGGAGCATAAAAATGGCACCTTTCTGTAAGGCAACTTGGCAACATGGGATGTATCAGACTCCTTTAAAGAGTTCATAACTTTTGATCCAATAAATTCCACTTCTAGGAACTAAGTTAAGGAAATTATCTACAATGAGGACAAAGGTCTACACCCAAGATAATCTCTGTGGCATTGTTTCTAATTGTTGAAATGAAAAAGCAAGCATCCTAAATGTCCCTGTTTCGTAGATTAGTCAAATCATTTCTGGCACACACGTGGGATGGATTATCACGTAGCCAGGAAAAACAATGTTGAAGAATAGTTACGAATGACATGGGGAAATACTTATGATATGATCTTAAGTGAAAAGAGATATGAATACGCATATACAATGCAATCTCAACTATGTAACATATATATAGAAGAAAACACTGGAAAGAATATGCTAGTATATTTGCACTATTATCTGTAGATGGCAGAAGGTTGTCATTTTCTTATTTCAACATCTCTGTATTTTCCAATTTTTCCACAATGTGCTTGAATAGTACTTAATATCTTTAAAATGATGTTTACTTTTTTAATGTTACAAAAAGTGAGAGAGGAAAGAATTAAACACAGAAAGTTATTGGGAAGTCAGCTTACAAAGTAAAGTTGCAGATGAGAGGTGGAAGAAGAGGTGGACTGTGAATTCTAAAGAACAGAGATAGACTTTTTCTTGACCCAATTAGATTCTTGCTTCCCTGGAAAAAAATTTTGGGGGAAAAAAATGCTAAAAGAGCACAGTAAAAAACAGCTTGATTTACTTTTTAATACCTCTTTACAATGAACCAAACTTAGCAAGACTTCTATTTGTAACAGCCCCAAACTGGAAACTACCCAAATATCCACCAATAGTAGGATGGATACATCTATTGCAGTATATTCACACGACAGATTATTATAGAGCAATGAGAATGAACTACAACTACACACAACAACATGGATAAATTTAACAAATGTAATATTGAGAAACAAGACTCAAGAAAGTACTTACTGGTTATTCTATTTACATACAATACAATTGGCAGAACTAATCTAAGCTGTTAGAAGTCAGGTGGATGTTTTCCCTTGAGACAGGCAAGTAGTGACTAGATGGGAGCATGAGGGGAGCTTCTGGAATGCTGGTAATGTTCTATTTCTCAACCAGGTGCTGGTGACGAGAGGGTGTGTTTAGTTTGTGAAAAAGTATTGAACTGTGTGTTTCTGATCTGTGTCCTTTCTCTGTGAATATTATACATCAATATAAATTTTCAAAATGAAAAAATAATGGTGCTTGGAAGCACACTTGGAATTTATGCTCCCTTAATGGGATAAAGATTCTTGAAAAGCTACTTAGCTTCCTAGAATTTTTATTAATAATTCAAGTCTCCCAAGCAGTGATCCAGACAGAGTAGCATCTACTGACACATCTTGTGCCCCTTGCTCTGAAACCCAATTCCTGTTCTGACTGGCTGTTCTCTGGACCCAGAGCTATCTGCCAGTCCTTCTGGACAAAGAGGTACCCTCTGTCTACCACTAATAATTAGTTGCTGTAATTCATCAAATTACAGCAACTAATTATTAGTGGTAGGCAGAGGATACCTCCAATATATATGGACATCAACATGACATCATATAGTGGGACACAGGTGGGCTTAAAGGCAGGGGAGGAAAAGGTTCAAACACAGGGCAGTTCATCGGGAAGTCTTTCTTTATTGGGTTTCTTCATCCTGAGGATCCTAACCCAGATAGAAACCACAGAGTCAGGGTCCTGGAGGTCAGAGTTCCCACCTACTTTAACCTCTACCCTGAGAAACTGACTAAACTTCTCTGGCCCTCACTTTCCCACAAGTAGTCAGATGTGTGCAACTGTGTGTGTGTGTGTGTGTGTGTGTGTGTGTGTGTGTGTGTGATGAGTCAAAGTAAAAAGTCCTAAACAAAATAAGAGCAACTGAATCCAACAATAGATAAAAAAGATAATACATTATGACCAAGTTTTATGTATTCCAGAAATTAAAGAACTGTCTAACATTAGAAAATCTATAATTACAATGTACCACACACTAACAAACTAAAGAATAAAAACAGGACCATCTCCATAGTGCCTGCATCTATTTACATTCCCACCAACCATGCTTAAGAGTTCTTTTTTCTTCACATCCTCACGAACACTTTTTTCTTGTCTTTTTTATAATAGCCATTCTAACAGCTATGAGGTGATGTCTCACTGTAATTTTGATTTGCATTTCCCAGGTGATCAGTGATGCTGAGCATCTTTTCATGTACCTATTGGCCATTCATATGTCGTTTTAGAAAAATGTCTATTTGTTTCCTCTGGTCATTTTTTAATTCAATTGTTTTTTGTTTTTTGCCATTGAGTTGTATGAGTTCTTTATATATTTTAGATATTAAGTCCTTTCAATATATGTTAGGTCTCCCTATTTGAGATAAAGACCCAAAACAATGCCAATCAAAATCTCGGCAATATTTTTGAGGATCTCAACAAGCTGATTCAAGCTGATTCTAATATATATGAATAGATGACAGATGATAAACAGATGATAGATGATAGATGATAGATGATAGATAGATAGATAGATAGATAGATAGATAGATAAGTGCAAAAGGCCAAAAATATCCAATACGGCCCTCAAGGAAAAAAAAATGGAATGGAAGGACTTATTCTACAAGATATCAAGACTTATTATAAAACTATAGCATTTTAGACTGAATGGTATTGGTGAGAGTACAGACAAATTGATTAATGGACCTGAATAAAGAGCCAAGAAAGAGACCCACAGATATACAGAAATTTTAAAAATGACAAAGATAACATTGCAGATCAATTGGAGAACGTTGGTTTGTTCAATGAATGATGCTGGAATAATCAGTTATTCATATGATGGAGAAAATAAAACTGGATCCCTACCTTACACCATACTCAAAATCAATTCCCAATGGATTAGGATATTAAATATTAAAGGCAAAACTTTAAAATTTTTAGAAGAAAATATCTTTGTGACCTCAGAACAGATTTATTAAAGAAGTAAAAATACTGATCATGAGATGATTGATGTATTTAGCTACATTAAAATTTTAAACTTTTGTTTGTCAAAAAATAAGACACAAACTTGGAGAAGAAATCTGTAAAACATATAACCAATACAGAACTAGTATCAGGAGTATATAATGACCTTATACAAATCATTAAGAATAAGATAAACAACCCAATTGAAAAATGACCAAAATATAAAAATAGGTGTTTCAGAGAAAAGAAAACCCAACTCATTAATAAACATATGGAAAGACGCTCAACCTCATTAACAATCAAGAAAATGAACTAAGCCCACAATAAAACATCAATTTACATTAAATAGTTTGGCAAAAATTTAGCTCTGCTACCACTACATAGTTGTTAGAATATAGATAAATGTAAACTCATATACTGCTGGTGGGATCGCTGCTGGGGGCACAATCACTTTGAACACCATTTTGAATTATCTTGTGAACTTAAACATTCACATGCCCTACAAGACATCGATTCCACTCCTCCCTAGGAGAAACTCTGGTACAAGGGCACCATGAAATGTGTGTGAGAATGGTCGTAGAATTTTATTTGTAATAGTAAAAAAAAAAAAAAACTGGCTATAAAATATATCACACCATTTTCATAAGGCTCAAAAACAAGCAAAAGTAAAGTTTGTGGATATACACATATGTGATAAAGCTACTCTTTTAAAAAAAAAAAGAAAATCATAAACTCACAATTCAGGATAGTGGCTACCTCTTGAGGGGAAGCAAAGATATGGAACAAGGAAGGGGCACATAGTCAGATGCAACTGTATTGATAATGTTCTAATTCTTGGATGAGGCAGTGTATTCCCAGACGTTCATTTTAGTATGTTTCATAACATGTATTTTACATTTAGCATTTTATACATAAAATTTTTAAAGAAAAATAATTTCCCTACAAGAGAATAGCCACCACTTTCCTTTGTTACAGGAGGTGAAAGACACAAGGCCTTTGTTACAGGAAGTGAAAGACGTAAGTTTCTCAAGTAAAAATTTCCAGCCAAATTCTACATGGGCTGCTAGATTGGGCTGGAAGCCTGGGCTGGCAAGATGTGAGGGTGAATCAAGCCAGAGGGTAGCGGAACATTCTGTACCCTGGGAAGTAGAGGAGGTCAGTAGCCTGCCCAGAGTCACACAGCTTATTGGTGGAGACTCAGGGTTCATGGACCTAATAGCGATGTGTGAGGAGACAAGAGAGCAGGCATGAGGGGCGGTATGTAGCAGCATCAAGGCCATCCAGGAGGCTTGGGGCTGCAGCCAGCTCTGGAATGCATCTCCGAATGATCACCATCGGATTCCTGCCCGAGCAAAGGGTTAGGGACAAGCCAGAGCCTTTCCGGTCCAGCTGAGCCTCGGGCAGGAACCAACTAGAACGTCTGCCATCTTTGGGGATCAGCAGTTCCTGGAAATAAAGGAGCCAGAAACAAGACCTGGAGAAAAAAAAGGATCAGAGGATGGAGAATCTCACTTTTGGATGGTTGTGAAGAAAATCTCGTAGAAATTTTTACCTCAGAAACTTAAGTCTTTCACCTCCTGTAACAAAGGCCATATCTGTTCTTTAGGAAAGTAGTAGCTATTCTCTTAGAGGGAAGCTTTTTTCTTTTAAAATTTTATGTATAAAATATTAAATATAAAATACATGATATGAAATATACTAAAATGAACATCTGTGAACACACTGCCTCATCCAAGAATTGGAACATTACAATATGGTTGCATCTGCCACTGCACCTGGTAAAATGCTCCCTGGCCTCTGGAGCTTTCATCCCACCCCAGCCTCCACCAGCCATGAGCCTAAGGCTGACAGTATTTGTCTAATGCCGCAGTTTGATGGCCCTGGACAAGTGGACACCTCCCCACTTGCTGGCGAAAACCTCTAATGCCACCAGTTTCTTTGTTCAGGTTTTTCTTTCCTACTTTCTATATCTTATGGCATCAAAGCTGACTATAAGTGTCTTGTGTCAATCACATGTTGTGATACTATGATATAATTAGAAATATAATTAAAAATATTCGGTCTTGTCCCCAGTTCCTGGTGTATAGCACCTAAAACTATTTTAATTTCCCAAGTGATGGGATGATAAGAGCATCTTTGGTTACAATATTTGGTCTTAGTCCTTAGATCCTGACACAGGAGCTTCTAAGACCCTTGGAATCTCCAGAGTGATAAGTATCTTTTTGTATGCTAATGAAGTGACTGTTGTTTCTGCGACCCCCTACATAACTTCCAGATAGGGACTGATTAAGGAAAGACCAAGGCATGCTTAGAGAACTGGAACTTTCAGTCTCACCCCACCCTCACCACCCACTTCCAGGAGAGGAGAGGGGCTAGAGATTGAGCTAATCAACAAGTGCCAATGATTTAATCAATTGTGCTATGTAATGGAGCCGCCATAAAAATCCTCAACTATGGAGTTCAGAGAACTTCCATGTTAGTGAACACATCTAGTTGTGGGAGGGTAGTGTGCCCAGAAAGGGCATGGAAACTTCACCATACCTTGCTCTATGCATCTCTTGTATTTGGCTGTTCCTGAGTTGTAATCTTTATAATAAGCTAGTAAAAAATATAATAAATAATAATAATAATGTGTCCTCCTGCATTCTGTGAGCATTCTAGCAAATTCTCAAACCAGAGGAAGTGATCATGGGAACCTTCAATTTATAACCCCTCAGTCAGAAGTGAAGGAGGCCTGGGACTTGCAGTTGGATCTAGAGTAAGGGCAATCTCGTAGGACTGAACCCTTTAACTTGTGGGATCTGATGCTAACTCCAGGTAGATAGTGTCAGAATTAAATTAAATTGTAGGACAGTTAGCTGGTTTCAGAGAATTGGTTGATGTGAAGGAAAAAATCCCACATATTTAGTGTCATAAGACTTCTGGGGGTAGAAAGAGATCATATAGTATATGTTCTGCCTCATTTTCTGATTACTATGCATGTCCACAGATTGCATTTTTTTTTGCTGGACTGTCAGCATTTTAAGGTCAGGGCTATATCTAACTTCTTTATATTTCCTATGTTAAACTAAAAGTCTTAATTTCCACTACTGAAATTTTTTAAAGTAAGATTTTATTAAGCCAAAAGTGCTAGCCAAAAGACCGGTCTTGGGGCATGGAGTCTAAACTACCAACAGCACGGCTAAGTAGAAAAGACAGCACATTCATTATCCCAGAGTTTTACAAGCAGTTTTTATACTTTGAGTAGGGGGAAGATGGAAGAAAGAGGTAATATGAAAGAATTTACATGAGCTATAGGCAAAAGGGTAGGAGAAGGTAAAGTGGAGCCAGTTCTGGGATAGCAGAGTCCACATAACGAAATGCACTCAGGTGGGAGAAGCTGTGGGCAGCAGTCCGTAAAGCCCACAGTCTGGAGGCTCCTGGAGTTAGGTGATACGGAACTATCCACTTGGAAATTAATCTGAAATTCTAACAGGCAAAACAGGAATGTGAGAAGTTTTCTGTTCACAGCCATCAACAGACTAATAGTTCTGACTCCTCTCTCTCTTCAGCCACTGTAATTTAATTTAGAACATCTCAGAATTTTTCTTATCACCTATCGGCTTCCTTAGAACATTATGTATAAATATCTCAATAAACATTGATAGAATTTAAACTTTTTAAATCGGGGAAGAAGGAAGACAGTTTGAACTATTATTGTCAGCGTCTAACTCTTTAGTACAAATTACTTTGCAGGATTTTTTATAAGATAGATTTTGATAAAGAAATTGAGAGAAAGTTAAGGGAAAAAAATTTTAATTATGAGGTTTCTTGAAGCAAAGAGGGAAAACAGTATGTGTCTATTCAGAGAAATGAATTTTTTTAAATCATGATTTATCTATGCCTTAAAACACTGTGGAGACATTAAAAACAACTAGATCTTTATAGATTGACATGAAAAGCTATTAGACATATTATTAAGTGAAAATATAAACTTGCAAAACATTTACAATGATTCTATTTTTATTAAAAACCAAAGCAAAACCAAAAAATTATATGAGTCTATTTAGAGCAGTGAAACTACTCTGTATGATGCTATAACCGTAGTCACACGTCATTATAAATTTGTGCAAACCCATAGAACTTACAATGTCAAGAATGAATCCTAATGTAAATTATGGACTCCAGGTGATAATGACATGTCAATGTGGGTTCATCAATTGTAACAAATATACCACTCTAGTGGGGATGTTCATATTAGGAGAGACTATGCATGTGTGAGGACAGAGGGTATATGGGAAACCTCGGTACCTTCTGTTCGGTTTTGCTGTGAACCTAAAACTGCTCTAAAAAATAACGTCTATGTTTTTAAATTGCTTAAAAATAAAGCCAAGAAATCATAAAAATTTATATGTATCTGTGTGGTGAAAAGGGTCTAAAAGATATAAACAAAATCACAAATAGTGGTTACCTCTAGCGCCATATTTCTCAAATTTTAATGCATATACAAATCACCTGAGGATATTGTTAAAAGGGTTAAAATTCATATTCTGATTTGATAGCTCTGGAGGGAGGCCAAGGACAAGCTCCCAGGCAGTGATAAGCTGGAACCTGCTCATACTGTCTTACAAGAGCTGATTATTACTTTTTCAGAAATTTTGTGACTCAATTATTAAATAGCCATTATTTAAAATTAATTAAATATAATTAAATAAATTATATTTAAAACAGATAATACTCAAAACTCATCATTTCCCAATTATTTTACATTTTACTATTATTTATACTCGAGGTTATACATATGGATCTGTGTGATAGAAATACTATATAATGGTGTGCTACTGTGTAACTCTTTCCAGTTTTACATTCAGTGACATCACAATGGTAGCACAAAAATGTCATCATTGTTACTGGAATCCCAATGTTTTTTTTTCCATGAGTCCACCTGCACTGGCCCAAAGAAACACATGAGCAGGAGTTTGCAGTATTGAAAGAAAAAATAGTTTAATATTAAATTGGTCAATATGGAGACAGGGAGCTTAAGCTTTAAAAACTTGACTCCCTGATGACGTGTAGGTTATAGGTTATATAGGGTAAATTACAAGACACCATGGGTTAGGGCATTCAGGGTCATGCTGGAAGCTGATTGGTCAGAGGTGAGGTAAGGTTAATAAGTCATTTCTTTAGGTCTTGAGGACAGATCTGAGGTCTTTTCTGGAGTCCCTCTGGCTAGTCTCATGGAAAAGTAGCCAGGATATCATTCCACCTTAGAGCCCAGGACCTGAAATACAACCTAGGTCAGGATGTTATCTTTAGCCTGCAAGAGGTCCAGACCTTGCGATCATTAGTCAGGTCCAGGCTACTATCTTCTGCTGCCTCGAGGATGCTGATTTTCCAGGGGAGAGGCTAGGTCTCTGAGGAATAGGGGAGGGGGGCTGTAGGGGAAGGGCGGAATATGATTCCTAGAGCTAGGATTGAAAACTAAATTTAAAGTCAGAGGGCGTAGCCATGGTGAGAGTATTTATACAATGCATAGCACATCAGTTACAAATAAGGGATTTTTTTTCCTCAGAGAGTCAGTTGTTAAACATTTACCAGCACATCACTGCTCCCAGCATGTGGCACCAGTCTAGGGCATGAGATTCATATAGAAAAAGTTGTAAAAGTGAGAGGAAGAGGGGCCAGAGAAACAAAAGAAAAAATAAACAAAGGGGACTACATCACACTAAAAAGGTTTTGCATAGCAAAGGAAACCATCAACAAACAAAAAGACAACCTACTGAATGAGAGAAGATATTTGCCAATGATACATCTGATAATGGGTTAATATCCAAAATTTATAAAGAACTCATACAACTCAACACCAAAAGAACAAACAATCCAATTAAAAAATGAGCAGAGGACCTGAATAGGCATTTCTCCAAAGAGGACATACACATGGAAAATAGACATAAGAAAAGATGCTCAGTGTGATTAATCATCAGAGAAATGCAAATTAAAACCACAATGAGATATCACCTCACACCTGTCAGAATGGCTATCATCAATAAGTCGACAAACAACAAGTGTTGGAGAGGACGTGGAGAAAAGGGAACTTTATGCATTGTTGGTGGGATTGCAAATTGGTACAGCCACTATGTAAAACAGTTTGGAGCTTCCTCAAAAATTTAAAAATAATACTACCTATAATCAAGCAATTTCACTTCTAAATATTTATCCAAAGAAAACCAAAACACTAATTTGAAAAGATATATGCACCCCATGTTCACTGCAGCGCTATTTAAATAGCCAAGATATGAAAGCAATCTAAATGCCCATCAATAGATGATCAAGGAGGAGGTGGTATATATATACAATGAAATATTACTAAACCATAAAAAAATAAATAAAATCTTACCATTTGCAACAAGGTGGATGGACCTAGAGGGTATTATGCTGAGTGAAATAAGGCAAATACCGTATAATTTCACTTATATGTGGATTCTAACAAAATAAATGAACAAACAAAATGAAAACAGACTCAAAGATACAGAGAACAAACTGGAGGGGGGTTTGGGGAGCTGGGTGAAAAAGGTGAAGGGATTAAGAAGTACAAATTGGCAGTTCCAAAATAATCACAGTGATGTAAAGTACAGTATAGGGAATATAGTCAATAATATTGTAATAACTGTGTATAGTACTAGGTGGGTACTAGTCTAATCAAGGGGATCACTTCATAAATTATATAAATGTCTGACTACTATACTGTATACCTCAAACTAGGATAAAATAATATTGAATGTCAACTCTAATCGAAAAATAAAAATTTTTTAAAAAGTGAGAGCGGAGGACCTAAAAATGATGTAGACGATAAAGGCTTTGTTCATCCCTCTTGCAATCACATCAAAGATGGGACACAAACAGAGCAAACAGCAAGCAAAGTCACCTGGGATATAGATGAACAGAAGCCCCACAACTAGGGAGAGAAATAATTAATCAACCTGCATCAGTAGAAGGTAGGAGGGGGCGAAGACACGAGGCTGCCCTGTCCAAGCTGAGTGGGACAGAAGCTACTGCAGCAGGAGCCAGCAGCTGCAGATGCCTCTTAAAGGGGCCGTGTCAACAACCGGACTTTCGCGGTGACAGACTTACTAGCTCTGAGCAGTAGCGGCGGGTCAGCTGCTCAGGAGGCACCAGGGACTTACAGGAGGACACCGAGTTGTTGGAGCAAGGGCTGGAGGCAAGGCTTTCTCCTGGGCAGAAGTGCTGGTGGTATCCATTGTTCCTCTGTTGAGCCTTCCCGTCTCCCAGTGTGTGAACTCAGTGCCGCTGTAGCTGAGACTTCATCGAACTGGACAACAGAGATCACTCTGCCCAGAGAATTCCCTGAAACTCCGCCTCCCCCAACTCACAGCCCCACTCAAACCACATCCAGGTGTATCTCAGTGAATCTGGTGCTCCTCACTGAGCCAACCCCAAGACCCACGATGGTGGCAGCTGGCCTCAGTTTCTGGCGTAGCCTCTTGAGGCAACTATAAGCATAGCACCTGTGGATTGCTTACTGAATCTTAACAGGTGGCATCAGCGGGGCATAGGCTGGGGTTAAACTTGGCCTGTAGCTGAACCCCTACTACATAAAGCCATGCTAATAAGACCAGGAGACTTAGGAGCTTTTTTAGTACATAGAAACAGACACAGAAAAGCAGCCAAAATGGGAAGACAAAGAAGCAGAAACCATATGAGAGAACAGCAGAGATCCAGATATAATGGAGTCAAGTAATCTAACATATTCAGATTTCAAAACCCAGGTTATAAAGATGCTCAATGAACTTAGGGGAAGTGTAGATGAATTCAGTGAGAACTTCAACAAAGAGATAAAAAACATAAAAATCGAAATGGAAATTACAAAAAAGAACCAGTCAGAAATGAAGAATACGATATCTGAGATGAAGAGTATATTAGAGGGAATCAACAGAGTGGATAAGGAAGAGGATCGAAACACTGATACAGATGATGGGGAAGCCAAGGACACCCAATCAGAACAGCAAGAAAAAATAAGCCAAGACTATAATAATAATTTAAGGAGCCTATATGACAAAATTAAATGAAAAATATCTGGGTCATAGGAGTACCTGAAGGGGAACAAGAAGTTGAAAAGCTATTTGAAGAAATAATGATGGAAAACTTCCCTAACCTAGTGAAGGAAATAGACATACAACCCTAGGAAGCTCAGAGAGTCCCTAAAAAGATGAACCCAAAGAGCCCACACCAAGAACCCACACACTATAATTAAAATGCCAAAGGTTAAATACAAAGAGAAAAATCTTAAAAGCAGCAAGAGAAAAGCAGTTAGTTACCCACAAGGGAGCACTCATAAGACTGGCAGCTGATTTCTCAAAAGAAACTATGCAGGACACAACGGCTTGGCACAAAATATTCAAAGTGATGAAAACCCACGCTCTACAATCAAGAATTATTTATCCAGCAAAGCTATCATTTAGAGTCAAAGGACAGATAAAGAGCTTCCCAGACAAAATTAAGCTAAAAGAATTTATCAATGCCAAGCCAGTATTATAGAAAATGTTGAAGGGACTTCTTTAAGGAAAAAAAAAATATGTATCAAAACATGAATAAAGAATGATAATAACTACATTCCTATCAACAAGTATCTCAAATGGAAAAGAATTTTCCAACCAAAAGATAGGGTGGCTGAATGGATAAGAAAATAAGACCCCTACATATGTTGCCTATAAGAGGCTCACTTCAGATTAAAAGATACAGACTAAAAGGAAGGGAATGGAAAAAGATATTGCCTTGATGGACCTCGAGGGTATTGCACTGAATGAAGTTCGTCAGATAGAGAAAGACAAATATCACATGATTTCACATACATGTGGAATCTAAAGAACCAAACAACAACAACAACAAAACAATGGAAACAAACTCATAGGTAGAGAATATTTTGAGGGCTACTAAATGGGAGGGGTATTGGGGGAGGACAGTGAAAAGGGGCAAAGGGATTAAGAAGTACAAAAGGATAGTTACAAAATAGACATGGAGCTATGAAGTGTAGCATAAAGAAAATAGTTAATAATGTAATAAATATTAAGGGGGAAGAGGGGTACTAGATTTAGTGGGGTGATCATTTTGTGAGTTATATAGATCTGTAATCACTATACTGTACAACTGAAATTAATATATTATTGTATGCAACTAAAATTGAAAAAACATTCATTGAATTGTACAATGTAAATAGGAGCAACTAATTATCTATTATATTTCAATAAAGCTGGGAAAAAATGAAAAAAAATGAAAGGAGGAAGAGTACAGAACAGGGAATCTATGAACATTGAATATTAACTTACCACACTAGGATTTTCTGTATTCCTAGCTTGTTAGTGGCATGCAGTGCTTAATAAAAGTATGACAGCTATATGAACAAATGAATGCTATGAAGAAGAGCCAAGAACTACTGGAAAATACAGGATCATCCGCTTCACTTCCCACAGGGGCTGGAAACGAATGAGTTGGGTGTGCACTCTGCAGGGGGCAGGGGAGGCGGTGGAACTGGCAAGGGAAGCCCAGGACTGCTACTCTGGCTCCCTTCCACTTTCCCTGTATGATTCTGGTTTCCAGAAGTCAGTATTTACTTAACTCCTCCTCTAGAGTCCAGCAAGAACAATTCATCAAGAAAAACCCAAAGCTGCCCAAACTACTGGCCAAGTAAACAAACAGCCAGGCCTGAAAGCAGACAGCAGGCACCCCAGCAGACTCAGGATTGCCGTAGCAAGGTTTAGGCAAAGCATGATTGTGGCTTAGACCAGGGTAGTAGGAGTAGAAGGGGGATTCTGGTTACAGTTTGATAGTAGACCTGACGAGACTTGCTAAGGAATTCCTCATGGGGTGTGAGAGAAAAAGAAGGGTGAAAGACGACCTAAGGTTGTGACCCTAAGAGGCCTGAGACCTACATCATGCCATCCGTGAAGGCAGGACTATGTCTTCTTCTTCCTCACTGTAGTCCTAGGGGTAGAGAGTGGGTACAGTGCCTGGCTGATGATAAGGGAGAGAGGAAGCGGACCAGGAAGAGAGGAAGACTTGGTGAGGGGGATAAGAGGAGAAAGTTCCCATGCCGTTGATATCCCTAAAGTCCTGCCTCCCCCATCAAGTCTTCTTGGACTGACCCAGAGAGGCCTAGTGGCTTGCTGGGCCCTTCTCAAGGGTATTCTACAGCCACCTGCCCTCCCATCTTCCCAGCCCCAACCACCATTCTTGAGCAAAAGCAATGTATTGGCAACCAGCCTGTTGAGAACTGGTTTACGGCTTTTCCTTCACCACCAGATTCACCTTCACATGGTTAGGCTATAGATTTGACTGCTATAACAGGTAACCCAAATAACCATGATGTAATGAGAGAGAGCATTTCTCCCTCAGGTACTACTCTGTACATAAGTAGTCCAAACTGCTACGGCAGCTCCTCATAGTGGAAACCCGTCACCAACTATTTTTGCTCTGCCATATCTGGGGCTGGCCAGATCGTATGGTCTCAGGCAGCTTATCACCATATCCATAATCTGGACAGCCAGGAGGAGGAAGGAAGAGGGAGTGACGTAGCGGGAAGGAGAACCCTGGCTTTTAAGGACATGCACAGAAGTTAGACCCACCTCACAGCAAATATCCCATTGGCCAGAATTTGGCCATGTGGCCAGCCTGGCTATAAAGGAGCCTAGGAAATAGGGATTTTATTCTGGGAAGTCATGTTCTCAACTAAAATCCATTGACTATGGAAGGAAGGAAGGGAGGAGAATGTGAGGAACAAGTAGCAGTTCTACCACACGGGTATCCGAACCAGTTCCATCTGACCTGAATGCAACAGAATTTTTCAACTTGTGAAGCATGTTCACTCATAAAATTGTACTTGATCTTCACAATACCCTATGAGGTATAGGTAGTTTAATAGTTTTATCAGACTTTATCCATGAGAGAACTGGGGCTTAAAAATGTGAGAGGGTTTGCACAAGGTCACAGGCTGATGAACAACTGGGATTTTAATGCAGACTTTCTCTCCAGATTCCATGCCCTCACTCCTCACTAACAGGGCACTTAATGGATAATTATTGTGATGTGCGGGAGAGATGACCCGCTACCACTAATCCCACCACCATTAGAATTTTCCCGGAAAGACAACAACTGCTACAGACAGAACAGCTGCTACAGGTGCGACTCAATAGAACACAGACAATACCCATCATTCTTACTGAAGAAAATCTCCACCCACCCCTGTACACACATGTCTGTGTGTGACACCGAAGTAGAGGAGACATAATCAAGCAGCCAGGACAGACCTTGAGACCAGCAGGATTCGGCCAACATCCCCGGTGCAGATGGCCTTCTTGTCAACAGCAGCATCTAGAGTTATTGGTTGGTGTCTGTGCCACAAGGTTGTTAAATATTTTTCATGTCACCCCTCATAAGATCTGTTCATGGTCAGTCCCAACATGTCTTGTCATCTTGGAGAAGCTCTTGGAGCTTCAAGTTCCACTTCTACAAAAGAGATGGATGAGCCATCATACTCCTCCAAGCCATCCTCGGATGCTGAGCAAAAATCTCTAAAGATGTACAACCAAGAGAGTTGACAGCCAAGTTTCCCCCCAGGCTCCTCTGGCATCTTTCACCCCAGCATGCTCCCTTCGATAGGCACAGTCTGTCCATGCCAATTTCCACTCCTGAAGCTACAGCTCCCACCCCTGCCCAGCCTGCAGACCCAGCCCACTACAGTGCGAGCAGGCTTGGAAGAACTGTCAGAAATCACAAGGCCTTAGAATATCGGCACAGCATAAAGACCATTTAATCCCACAGCCACAGTGACCCCGCATGGCAGAGCCTTGATGAGCACTCACAATGTGTGGGGCACTGCCTAGGCTCTCTGTATGTTGCTTTAAATAATTCAGAAGTGACTGCCTCACTTTGATCCCAGCTCTGCCAACTAGAACTGTACGGCCGCAGACAAATTGAGTAATCTCTGTGCCTCTATCTCCTCATCAGTAAAACAGAGATGATAACGAGAGCTCTACCTCCTAGGGTCATTGTGATGATGAAATGAGCTAATACAGTTGATTTTTTTTTAATTACAGTTGGCATACGACATGATATTAGTTTCAGGTATACAACAGTGATTAGACATTTATATAACTAAGAGTAATCACCATGATAAATCTAGTAACCATTTAACACCATACATAGTTATTACAATATTGTTAACTATATTTTTATGCTATACTTTACATCCCCATAACTATTTTGTAAATACCAATTTGTAATTCTTAATCCCATCTCCTTTTTCACCTACCCCCTAACCCCACTCCCATCTAGCAACTGAAATGTTCTCTGTATCTTTGAGTTTGTTTCTGTTTTGTTTGTTTAATTTGATTCCCCATGTAAGTGAAATCATATGGCATTTGTCTTTCTCTGTCTGACTCCACTCAGCATAGTACCCTCTACCAACCATGTTGTTGCAGATGGCAAGATTTCATTCTTTTTTTTTTACGACTGAGTAATATTCCATTGTATATATGTACTGCCTCTTCTTTATCTATTTATTCATCGATGGACACGCAGGTTGCCTCCATATCTTGACTATTGTAAAATAATGCTGCAATGAATATATGGATTTTCATGTCCCTTTGAAGTCGTGTTTTGGGATAAATACCCAGAAGTGGGATAACTGAGTCCTTTTTTGTCTTTTGTCATAGCCTTGTTTTAAAGTCTATTTTGTCTGGTATAAGTATTGCTATCCCAGATTTTTTGTTTGTTTCCATTTTCATGAAACACCTTTTTCTATCTCTTTTCTTTCAGTTTATGTGTATATTTCAATCTGCAGTGAATCTCTTATAGGCAGCATATGTAGGGTCTTGTTTTCTTATCCATTCAACCACTCTAGGTTTTTTTTTTTTTTTTTTCTGAAAAAGATTTATTGAGGCAAGGGGGCTTAGTCCTTCTTGGCTTCTGCCTTCCTCATGACTGCAAGGACGCTGCTGGGCTCCTCCCGCTTCCTCTTGGCACGGATGTGTGTCCCCACCCTTTTCTTGATGAATTTCAGGGCCCGCTTGTCCTTAGAGACCTTGAGAAGCTCCACGGCACACACTCATAGCGGGTAAAGCCACCTACCTCTCGGATCATGTCCCGCACGGACTTCGTGTGCTCGGTGAGGTGCCCGCCATGGCTGTGCCTCGGCTTGCTCACGTTCTTGGTCACCTTGTGACCCTTGTTGAGGCCCACGGCCACTGAGTAGTGCAGAGCCATGGCTGCCGCTCCTCAAAGGCTGCCATGGCAGAAGGGCCAGCCACCCTAGCTTTCGATCTGAGCATTTAATCCATTTACATCAAAAGTAATTATTGATAGACATGCACTTATTGCCATTTTATTATTCATATTTTCTTTTCTTTTCTCTTCTTCTTAAAGAAGTCCCTCCAACATTTTCTGTAATACTGGCTTGGTGTTGATAAACTCCTTTAGCTTTTTATTTTCTGGGAAGATCTTTATCTGCCTTTGAGTTCTAAATGATAGCTTTGTTGGGTAGAGTAATCTTGGTTATAGGTCTTTGCTTTTCATCACTTTGAATATTTCATGACAATTCCTTCTGGCCTGAAAAGTGTCTGTTGAGAAATCAGCTCACAGTCTTATGGGAGCTCCCTTGTAGGTCTAACTGCTTTTTTCTTGCTGCTTTTAAGATTCTCTCTTTGTCTTTAACCTTTGGCATTTTAATTATGATATCTTGGCATAGACCTCTGTGAGTGCATCTTGTTTGGAACTCGCTACATTTTCTGGGCTTGTACATCTATTTCCTTCAGCAGATTAGGGAAGTTTTTCATCATCATTTCTTCAAACAGGTTTTCAATTCCTTGCGCTCTCATCTTCTTCTGGTATCTCTGTGATGCAAATATTGGTATGCTTGATGTTGTCCCAGAGGCCCCTTAAACTCTCCTCATTTTTTTAGATTCTTTTTTCTTGTGGCTCTTCTGATTGGGTGTTTTCTGCTACCTTAGCTTCTAAATCGCTGATTCGATCCTCTGGCTCATCTACTGTCGATTCCCTCTAATGTAGTCTTCATTTTGGTTATTCTATTTTTCATTTCTGACTGATTCTTTTTTATGTTTTCTATCTCTTTGTTAAAGTTCTCACTGAGTTCATCTACTCTTCCCCTAAGTTCTTTGAGCATTCTTATAACCAGTGTTTTGAACTCTGCATCTGGTATATTGCTTGTCTCCATTTTGTTGAGTTCTTCTTCTGGAGCTTTGTACTGTCCTTTCATTTGAGATGTGTTTCTTTGTCTCCCCATTTTGGCTGCCTCCCTGTCTTTGTTTCTAGGTATTAGGTAGAGCTGTTACATCTCCTGGTCTTAATAGAGTGGCCTTATATAGTAGGTGTCCCATGGGGCACAGTGGTGCAGTCTCCCTGGTCACCTGAGCCAGGTGCTCCAAGTATGTCCCTTGTATGGGTTGTGTATGCCCTCCTATTGTAGTTGAGCTTTGGTTGCTGTTAGCATGTCAATGGGAAAGATTGACCCTCGGGCTAATTGGTTATAAGAACTGGCTGGTGACTCCAATGAAGAGCTGTTGTATAAGGGCTGACTCTAGGAAGCAGAATTCACTTTAGCAGGGCTCTGGTGTCTGCACAGTTTGCCCTTTGGGTATGTTGTCTTTGGATGTGACCCTGGGTTGTGCTCTGGCTCAGACTGAAGCTGGCCACTGAATGTGCACGCTGGGGCCTCCTGGAAGAGGCTCTGCTATCACCACAGGCCAAGTTCAGCCATAGCCTGTACACTGCCCAGGGCCACCTGGCATGAGCCACCAAGCAATCCACAGATGACTGTAACCCACGCTGGGCTTGGATGTGCCTCGAGAGGCCAAGCTACTAACCGAGGCTGGATGCTGCTAGTGCTAGGTTAGGGCTGCTCAGCAAGAGGTACAGGGCACACCAAGGCCAGATGTGGCTAGTTTGGGTTTTGCAAACTTTTGAGAGATTTTAGGAAAGTCCGCAGCATGAGCCGAGATAGGCCATTTATATGGAAAAGCCACTGGAGGCAGCTTGGGTGGGCCTGCAAATTGGGATGGGTAGGGTCTCAGGGACTCACCAGAACAGGATAACCAGGTTGATGGAGACTCAGAAATGGTGCCCACCTGTGTCTGCATGCCAGGCTAAGGAGAGCTCAACAAAGGAACGATGCCCTTTGCCAGCACTTCTGTCTGGAGAAAGCTGCCCCTCCAGCACTTGCTCTAAAGCCAGGTAATTCAGTTCCTCCTCGTGTGTCCCTGGCACCTTTCAAGCCGCTGCCCCAGCACTGGATCCCAGAGGGAGTAAATCTGTCAGCGAGTAAGTCCACACATGGACCCTAAAAGGAATGTCTGCAACTCCAGCAGCTCTCTGTCTCACTCAGCTACAATCTCTTCTGGTTTTCACAGCCAGAAATCATGGAGACTTCTCTTTCTGGCACCGGAACCCTGGTTTAGGGAGCCTGGCATGGGACCAGGAACCTTCGCTCCTCCAGAGGGACCTCCACAGCCGAGATTTCCCTCCCAATACTCAAATGCCACACATGGATGTGGGACCAGCCCGTTCCACATCTTCAACCCTCCTACCAGTCTCAAGGTAGCCTCTTTCTGTGTGACCCCAATTGTAGGACTTCCATTCATCTAGACTTCAGGCAGCTCCCAGTGATGGCTGTTCTGTAGTCTCATTGTAATTTTGATGCAGTTGTGAGAGGAGATTAGCACAGCATTGACCTACCCTGCCATCTTGACCTGAAGCTCAAATGATGCTTGTTATTCATGGTAGTGATGTTAAAGTCACTGTGAACACTGCAGTGAATATTGAATCTTGATTCCTAGGGGAAATACAGGAGGGTTAGCTTCCTGCAAACGGTCACATTTTCATCAACCAGTAAATACGTAACCTTGTTTTATGTGTGTTTCTGTTTAAAAACACTTTTTGTTTAATATATATTGTTGATTCATTAACGTTGAATTCACGGCCAATAGCACTATAACTCACGCCTGAATGAAGCTTATTTAACACCTTATTTTCTCCATAAGGCACTGTCGCAACTTTGTTGCTCTTAGGAACACTGGACAGCACTTCAGCACTACATTTGTGAGACTTTCTGAAAACTCAAATTACCAACAAAAAGAACAAACATGAAAAAAACATGGCACCAAATAGACCATGAAAAGAACAGTATGATCACTGAAACAAAAAGGCAGAGCATCACATTTGACCTCAAGTGCTAACATGGGTATCAGGCAACTATATTTTTCAGCACTCTGCACATGTTCTTGAATGACCACGAGTATTAATGTTGAGGTTACAAATAAACTTTAGCAGATAGGCAAATTCGCAAATACAAATCCACAAATAATGAGAATCAGCTGTATATACAGAAGCCCCTTAGAACAGTGCCCAGTGTGTAAGAAGCATACGATAAATAAGCTTTACAGTATGTGCTGAGATAGATCTTACCATTCCCATTTTATAGATGAGAAAAGTGGGCATCTGAAAGGTTGAAGAATTGGACCCAGGTCACAGAGTTGGTCAGTGGTGGTGTCAGGACTTGAACCTAGGTGCAGCCTGGCTTAACTAATTTCTACACTGCCTAGAACCCAGGACGCCTGCTTTCCCCATGCCGCCTCTGCACAGGCACACAGATGCTGGCAGAATGTGATATACACGCAAGGCAGGCCCCACACACACAAACAGAATCCCTTGTGTTTACATAAGAGCTTCCTTTCCCAAACCTCCTCAGCTTTGAGACGCCTTAGCAACAAAGAGGTTTCCCAGCTTCCTGCCTAGGCCATGGCCCCCTCCCTGGTGATGGCAGCCCTCCCATCCCTTTTCTTCCCTTCCTGCCTCAGCACCTCCTACCCCACAGCAGCCACCAAGGCAGCCTGGCAAAAAGGCTTAGGGACAAATAGCTGATTGTGGATCTTTTCAGTTGGCCTTACGCCACTGAGAACAGAAGTCCCAGGAGGAAGAAGGAAGGAGAGCAAAATGAGATGGTGAGAAGGTGAAGAGGCCCAACCCAGTGAACCCCCGTGGGGTTTCCCACAGACTAGGGAGCAGTGGGGAGGCTGAGCAGACAGAGGGGCAGGTGTGAGGGCTTGAGGGCCCATTAGAACACATGCTGAGAGAGGCCCTGGTGCCCACATCCCACTGGGTCTTCTGTAAAGCCAGCACCCACCTAGACCAGACAAGTAACCCTGTCACTTTCTCAGGCCAAGGATTCTAAGTGGATTTTATGTCCCTTCTGAAATCTGAGAAGACATGCTATTGTGTAGCAATTTGCATTTCTGTTTACCTGTTAGCAGGGGTCGGTAAACCATGGCCTGAAGGCCAAATCCAGCCAGCAGCTTGTTTGTGTACAGCTTACTAGCTAAAAATGGTTTTTACATTTTTGAAGGGTTGAAGAAAGAGAAAGGGAGGAGGAGGAAGACAGGAGACTGTATGTCACCCACAAAGCCTAAAATATTTACTTTTTGTAGGAAAAGTTTGCCAGCCCCTGACCCAGATTGACCTAGATGTGGAGGCCCTGCACCCACCTACTGCTGGCTTGTGACATTAGGTGTGTCATTTAACCTCTATAAGACTCAGTTTCTCCATCTATAAAGTAGAGGCACTAACTCTCAGGGCTGTGAGACTTAAATCAGTATATCTGTGACAAGCCCTCAGCACAGAGCCCCCTGGGCTCCTGCATGCGGCAGTATGTTAGCTGATGGTGGCTGTGGAGGTGGCAGTAGAGACATGGAGTGTATGGTAGGAGGACAAAGAAAAGGTCGCATCCTGACCGACTGACTGTCCCCATTTTACAGAGAGGTAGAAAAACTGAATCATGGGGGATGACTCATCTGAGGTCACCAGGCTGTGACTAGGATGTCACCAGTACAGCTTTCTACAGACTCATGAAGGTCCTTGGTGCCTCTCTTCCATGGCCTCTTTCCACGTCTCCCCGTTCCCTGCCTTCCGCAGTCCCTGCCCACCACCCTTCTCCACATTTCTCTCACAGGACTTCACTCTTTTCAAAAAGCTGATTGAACTCCTCTGTTGTGTTAGTTGCCAACAGCTTAAGTTATTTCATATCCTAGGGGTATTTTCATTCAACAAGTAACTCCTAGACCTCCAGATACCCACAGGTATTTATCGCTAATTGTGCAATGCCAGTTACAGTAGCAGGCATTCGGAGCTGCTGGAAATCATAGATGCCACTTCAAAGCAAAGCATCCCTTCATTTTGCCAGGTTACTCCCAACATTGGGACCAAAGCCTCTCGGATCAGCTATCTAAATTCAGTCTCACCCATTTTGTTCATATTCTGGAATAGACAAACAAATGTAGGCATATGACTTGGCCAGGGAGTTCAACTCTGCTCTGGGCCAGCTGACCCTCTGAGTCCTCTCAGGCCCTCAGTTCATCTCTCACCAGCCTCCTGGTGCTTAAGGAGGCAGCGTCTCTCAGGAGTTCTGTGAGAGGGCCCAGGCCACTTCCATGTTTGAGATTACCAGTTTACCAGTACATATGATATAAAATGAAAAAGTGCCCAAACAGGGTTACAGAACCTATGATCTATTTTAAATATTTACTTTGCAAAATTAACACTTTTGACCCCAAAGTATAATGCAATCTAATGATGCTAGTCTACAAAATAACTTCAGGATTTATAACAAATATTCCTTTCTCCTAAACTCTTAGGCAAAGTAGCCCACCAGTGAGATAGATGAGAGTTTAAAGTTGAAGAGCATGCACCTTATTTCAGTTCTGTCACTTTGCCTCTGTGTCTGATTACAGCATCACTTTAATGGGAGGTAAAGTCCATGAAAAGGAGACCCCAGCTAAGAGGTGAAGGTCCCCTTGCCTGGCTCTCTAGTGAATACCTAGGTGGCTCTTCTACCTCTGAGCCAGGCTGAGCTGCTGCTCTTACCCGAATCCTGCCTCGAAGTCCACCAGCTTCTCCTCCTGGTCAGGTACAAACTTTTTCTGTTCCAGGAGATCTGCCATCACCCTGCTCTGCCCTCTCTCCCCTCTCCCTGCTTCTAGGAGAGTCACCAGCTTTTTCTCCTCCTAGGGCTCAAGAAATAACTCTTAAGTACCATGTTGAAAAGGGAGAGTAACTTTGCAGTGGACAAACACTACCTCAGCCAGGGGATCAAGGTCAACGTCAAGAGTCATGGGTGATGTTGATGGTTAGGTACTCTTGGTATGTAATGAAGATGGCAATTTACCTCTGTGATCTTCCTTCCCAAAACTTATAACCCCAGCCTAATCATGGAAAAAAAATCAGACAAATCAAAATTAAGGAACGTTCTACAAAATTCCTAACCAGTATCTTCAAAATTGTCAAGGCCATCAAAAACGAGGAGAGTCTGAGAAATCGTCACAGCCAAGAGGAGCATAAGGAGACATGACAGTTAAATGTAATGTGGCATCCTGGATGGGATTCTGGAATGGAAAAAGGACATTAGGTAATAAATAAAGAAATCTGAATAAACTACGGACTTTACTTAATAATATTCTGTCAATATTGATTCATTAATAGTGTCATACGTACCTTGCTAATGTAAGAGGTCACTGGGCATAGGGTATTCAGGAATTCTCTGTACTATCTCTGCACAATAATTCTGTAATCTAAAATTGTTCTAAAATTAAAAGTTTATTACTTAAAAAAAAAAAAAAGACAAATGTATGGTCCTTTTTCATCCTTACTCACCTCCAAAGCATAAAGTACCAAGCATGCATAGAGCTTAGTGCCACAGGTGGTTAAGCGCACAGGCTCCAGCCTCATTTACGTGAGGTATGAGACCTGACTCTGTCACTTATTGCTAATGTGGCCTTAGGAGCATTATTGAACCCCTCTCAGCTTCCGTTTCCTTCATATTAATGGGAAGGAGTTGATACGATAGCATTTATTTCATGGAACTGTTGACATGATTAATGTAAAAAGCTCTAACGCAGTGCCTAAGTCAGAAAATATTTGCTGTGATGTTCATATTTTGTGTGGTCAAGGTATAACATCTGGAAGGAGGGCTGCCCATCATGGGGAGGGCTTCG
Organism: Pteropus medius; assembly: GCF_902729225.1. Lineage (NCBI taxonomy): Eukaryota > Metazoa > Chordata > Mammalia > Chiroptera > Pteropodidae > Pteropus > Pteropus medius. Next base: position 3,605,111 of record NW_024345600.1, read on the forward strand.
TGGTCAGAGGCCCTCCCACGCTCCTGATTATCACACCATGAAGATGGCTACCTCTTCCTGAAGAGGATGGAATCCAGGAGAGGAGGAAGAAGCGGGTGTCTGGAGACCTCACCTAGGACCCTCTTGGAATGCCCGGGGGAAGTACAGGGTGTTGCTGTGACTACTACAAAGGCATCCTGGTCTCTGTGTTCATGACCGGGGCACTGGCGAGCACAATGGCCGGAAGAGCTAGTCACGGACCAGCAAAACAGACAGTGTCTGCCGCCTCCCCTCTTCCCTCGTGGCCCGGGAGAGCTAGTCGCCAAATCCAGCTGAAGTAACCCCACCTCCACCAGGAATGCTGGATGCACCACCCACCGAACAAGCAGCTGGGTAACCTGGGCCTTTAGCGCCCCCACCAGCCAGGCTGCAGCAAGGCTACCTCAGAGTGGCCAGGCCAACCACAGCCTTGACGATCTGGTTTCCTCTGAGCCCACCCCTCGGCATTTGCAGAGCACCGTCTGTGAGCAAGTCCCTCAGCGGCACTTGCCTTCCTGAAATATGGAGCAGAGGCCTAGGCAGGACCTGAACTGGAAGGCATAAAACTTGGGTGTGAGTTCTGCCACAGGCTCTCATTAACTGGATGGCCTTGAGCAAGTCAACTTCTCAATGCCTCAGAGGGAGAAATGGAGCCTGTCTGAAATATCTCCCAGCCTGGGGGAAAATCAAAGGAAATCATGTTGCTGAAGGTGCTTGGTGCCCTAAAGCATCACAAATTTATTACTCACCCAGCACCTTCCAAGCAAGACTTGCAAGGCAGCCTTGAAGCTCTAAGTCTCTGCTTTCGATGCAGCAAGTGCAATTGGAAGGTATTTTGTATTCTTCAAAGTACTTACACAGAATCCATGGATGTTAATGGGGAGGATCGACCCTCTTTGAATGGTGAGGAAACTGAGGCCCAAAGTCACCAAGTAGGTTGATGACAAAGCTGGCCCTGGGACCAGACTCCTCCTCCAGTGTCTCATCATCATCTCAGAGGGATGGAGCCTCGCTGTTGGTTTCAGCTGAATTGGGACAAAGGATTCCTCAGTCTGCTTGTGGCCTGTGGCCTGATCCTTCATCTCTCTGTGACTCCATTCTCCTCATCTATAGTATGAAGAGAATAAGCACAAAGAGCATTCAATGTGATTCACACTAAAGCTCTGCTCCCAGGTTAGTGCTGTCTCTGGCTGCTTCTGCCCCTGGTTTTCCCCGTGGGCTCTCAGGACAGCCCTGAAGCCCTGGTCCCTGAACAGGAGGGCCTCCTGGACTCTCGGGAACAAGGAAGACTCTCTGCACAACCCCTCCTACATGCAGGGTCATTGTGTCTGGGTTTCTTCCTTACTGAGACTGGCTCTGCACATGACCTTAAGGCAGGGAACTTCCTCTGTGAGTCTCAGTTTCCTTATATGTGAAATGAGAATAAATGCTGCCTAATGGCAGGAATTTGGGGAATAATGATTAAGTTAAAAAGTGTCACTAAAGCACTTTACTGGTACACGGTGTTTGGTAGCCATTACAGTAATTAACAATCAGCATCACTTTGTCCCTTCTTCCCTGGGGTGACAACCCAGAGAAGAAGGGATTAACTTTGGGAAGAAGGTGAAAGGAAACAGGGTCTCCCACTGAAGCGAAAGCCCCTTTTGGTGTCAGTGGATGTGACCATCTCAGACCCCTTGATTGGCTGGTCTCATCTGCCTGACCAAGTTCATGGGTCACCCAAAGCTCCTAGTCCCTAAATGTCATAACAAAAAAGCTCAGCAGTGGTCCTTGGGCTCCCCCAGCTACAGAGGACAGGTCTGCAAACCTCCCAGCCCCAGGCAGCTCCCCAGCAGAAATGGAAGTCTGGTCTTCTCACCTCACCCTCTGCCTTTCTCTGCCCTCGTGTCCTCACGTTTGCCTTTAGAGCCCGCTGCCCTTCACCTCTTAAGCCTCTTCCTCCCTTCATGCCTTGCCCTTCCTGCTCAAAACATTCCTTGGCTGGCAGTGGTGCCCCCAGCATCTCCTTCGATGCCCCGCTCAGCTCCTCCTCCCTGGGTTGATGAGATGCCCTGGGCTTGTCTTGCTTCAGTTCAGGCCAAGCTGCTAACTTCCCTTTGGTCTCAGGCCTTGCCTTTCCTTGCTCACTAAAGGCGAAATGGGCCAAATCCCTTTCAGGTTCTAATCCAGGATGTTTTAGGAAGCCAGCCTCAGGCTTAAACACAGAAAGTTGTGAAATGAGCATTTGCTTGCTGAAATGACCTGATTCGTTCTAATTTTTCAGGGATGTGTTTCTAGAGGCCCCAGCTTTCCTGGGGCTGGGTGTGTGAGGGTGCCAGTGGCTGAGACTATGGTAGACTGGGTGTGGGCTATGGTGTTCTGCCACAGCAGGGCTTGCGGTCAATTGTGGGAGAAGGGGCTGGTGGCCATAACAAAGTTCATTTTTTGGTACCCAGCTGACCATCACTGTGGGGTGTGTCCAATGATGGCCACGGGATCTTGAGGCCTGGGGAACGGAAGGCGGGGAGCCTGCTGGCCTCCCTGCTCTACGGGATTCACAGAGCTCCCATTTCGTGTGGGGCACTTTAGAAGTCTCTGTGCTACACATAAACAAACAAATGGAAACACCACACAGTTCCTGCCTTCGAGGATTAAAATTTGAAGAGCACTTTACAGTATGTCTTTCCTTTCCTCAGTTTACTTCAAAATGACAGGCAGGTGTTATTAGCACTGTTTTACAAAAGCAGCCTTGAGGGGAAAGAACGAGCCTCAGTGGGGAAAGAATGGGCCTCGGTGGGGAACCGTGTTCATCTGCCCAAATCCTGGTGTGCTTTGCACCTGAAGCACTGTCTCTTAAAAAAATCAGAATATAAGACAAAATTTGATGACAACTATTGTTTGATTTAGGACTCTCTCAGCTGCACATGACAAAACAAAAACACGTGAATGGAAAGTCCAGCGGCAGGGCCGGCCTGCCTTCCGGGACAGCCTGACCCAGGCTCACGCTGCCTCGGAGACCTGGTTTCTCTCCACGTCTCAGCTCGGTGTCCATCTCCTCCCTGAGCTAGATCTTCGCAGGCCACACGTGATGACAAAATGGAGACCATGGTTCTAGCATTTACGCTTCCAGGTTCAAGCCCGGTGGGGAAGAGGCCCTTTCTCTCTCCCAGAAACCTCAGCTGACGTTTAATTAGCTCTGGCTGGAGCCCAAGCCCTGCCAAACTCATCACTGTGGCTCTGAAGACAGACCATGGCTTTGGTCATTTAGGCTGACTCCAATCCTACCCAACCACAAAGGCAAAGGGTGGGGAAGGGGAAGTTCCTAAAGGAAATGTAAAGTACTATTTAACCCTAAGGGTGAACGGATGCTAGACGGCCTGACTACACGCGTATGTAAAAGTGAATTAAACACTGCAATCTGCCTTGTCCGGATCCAGTGGCTTTGTCGCTGATTCTCCTCTCATTAGATAACACTTTCACCCTGTTAGTATCGAAACCATGACCTCCCTGGGTACCTGAGTGTTTTCCAGATAGGAGAGGTTAAGTAAATATCAGATTTTCTGTCTTGTAATTGTAGATCAGTACTTTCTGTCTTCCAAGCAGGGTACTGGGGGGAGGGGGAGGGTCCATCTTTCCCTTCTGCTCACTTCTGCCATCAACTCAATGTCACCGAAACTTGACAGTTCTAATTCAGAAATGCCTCTCAGTCTCTGACTCCTTCTCTCCATCCCAACTGCCACTTCTACAATGCCGGCCCATTAACCTTCACTTGGACTTGTAACAGCATCTTGACCAGCATCCTGCCTCCATCTCTCCTGGCTCCGTTTACACTATCACCGGGCTGTTTTCCCCACCAAAGGCTGACAAGGCCACACCTCTATTGCGTCAGGCAGGCTTCCAGAGAGAAACAGAAGGAACACCTTACGGGGTTTTCTAAAGAGAGTTTAATGCAGGGCTAAGTGAACCAACGAGGGAGGAGAAGAGCCCAGGGGGAGCAGGTCAGGAAGCCTCTACCTCCCAAGGCCTGAAGGGCAAAGAGAAGAAGCCTTGTCACCAGAGCTGAGAGCTGAAGCCACGGGAAGGGGCTCCTGGCAGAAGCTATAGCCACAGAGGGACCACTGCCTGGAATGTGACAAGGGGTGGGGGGAAGATAAATGTCCACCAACCAGAGGGCCAGGGAGCCTGGGTGAAGCAGTGTATGGAGAAAATCAGAGGAGGGTAGATTGGGGGAGCCGACAGCAATATCCACCCCATACATTTCTCTCCCAATCCAGTTCCAGGCTCTGCCTTAATACAGGAGCCTTTCTCCTTGGCCTTTCTATTACTGAATAAGGGCTGGGTTTGCATTGAGTGGACCTAAGGAAAAGGCTTTATCCACCAGGTCCCTGCTCTATTGGCCCCAGAGCACCAGATGTCGAAGCAGTCTCCACAGAATTTTCTGCAACAGCACCCACCCAACCCAGGAGAGGTCTCAACCAGCTGGCATGGTTACAGGGGGGACTCTAATGCCCCTGCTTATTATAAGCACAGACATCTTATCAAAACATCTCTGACCAGGCCTAGAAGGCTGAGGCTCGCTCCTTCCTCCTTTCTTCACGTATTGATTCATTCATTCACTGAGTGCCTCCGTAGTACCAAGCACTGAGGACACAGCAGTGAATGATGAGCACAGAAGTTCTCTGGCTTTCTGGACTTAGAGTCTGGTGGGGGAGACATACTGTAATAATAGTGTGATGAGATCAAAGAGGAGAGAAGGGGAAGGAGGCAAGGGAGGGAAGGAGCCACCAAGAGAACAAATGGAATAAAAGAAGACTCAAAGCCGAAGAGTCAGCGCAAATCAGTTCCTCTCTTCTAGTCTGAATCCCAGAAATCGAGGCACCTGGAGAGGAAGCATTCATGAGCCAGGAGAGGCATCGTAAAGTAGTCTCCCCGCTTTTCTGCCGTTTCGCTTTCTATGGTTTCGGTTACCCCCAGTCAACCGTGGTCCAAAAATATGGAATTTCTCCAACCATCGATATCGTCTGCCCCTGACATCCAGCAATCAACATCGTCATGACTCAATGATCTGGGGTCACTTGAAGCACATGATCTTCCTTCTGTCATATCATTGGAAAGTAACCAAATGCCACATCACAATGCTTACATCATTCACTTCGCTTCACCTCGTCATATAGGCATTTTATCATCTCACATTATCACAAGAAGAGTGAATAGATTATATTTTTAGAGAGACCACATTTACATAACTTTTATTATAGTATATTGTTATAATTGTTCTTTTTTATTACAAGTTATTATCAATCTCTTACTGTGCCTAATTTATAAATTAAACTTTATCCCAGGTATGTATGTATAGGAAAATACTTAGTATATACATGGTTCAGTACTGTCCACGGTTTCAGGCATCCACTGGGGGTCTTGGGACATAACCCTCCCACGAGTGGGAACTACGTATTATTTCATGGAGTTGCCATAACAAAGTATCGCAGACTGGGGGGCTTAAACGACAGTTTTGGAGGCGAGAAGCCTGAGATCGAGGTGTCGGCAAAGCTGGTTCCTTCTGAGGGCTGTAGAGAGAATGGTCCTATGCCTCTCTCCTAGCCTCTGGTGGTTTGCCGGCAATCACTGGTGTACCTTGGCTTGTAGACTGCATTCTCCCTGTGTCTTCACGTCTTCCCTTTGCACGTGCCTCTTTGTCTTCGCATGGCATTTATGTATGTGTATTGTGTGTGTTAAAATATACATAACAAAAAAAAAGTACCATTTTAATCATTTTTAAATATAGAGTTCAATGGCATTAAACACATTCACAATGTTGTGTGACCATCATCACTATCCATCTCTAGAACTTTATCATCCCAAACTGAAATTCTGTACCCATTACAATAACTCCCAGTTCCCCGCTCCCCTTAGCCACTGGTAACTACTATTCTGCTTTCTATCAGTAAGAATTTGACTATTCTAAGTATCTCATAAATGTAATCACACAATATATGTCTGGCTTATTGCACTTAGTGAATGTCTTCAAAACTTTTCCACGTTCGCATGGCATTGTTTTTATAAGGACACTATCATATTGGATTAGGGCTCCACTCAACTCCAGTATGACCTTATTTTAACTTCACTAATTACATCTTCAATGATCTGATTTTCAATTGCAGGCACATTCTGAGGTACTGGTGGTTAGGAACTCAACATGTGAATTTTGATGACACAATTCAACCTCTAACAGATATGCACTGACCAAGACAGAGATGGGAGATACAGAAAAGGCAGCTCTGGTGAGAGGGGTAGATGAGCAAGTTTTTGTTTTGTTGACCTTTAACCCTGCTGTACTCCTGGCAGAGAACACTTCCCTGGCACATTTCCCCAGTCTGGCTGACTCACTGAGCAGGAAAGGAAGGGTGGGAATGGCTGGTTCCTGAGCCAGGGACCCCTCACCTCTGACCAAGCCCAGCACCATCTCCTGGGGAGTCCCAGAAAACCAGCCCCCCCACTCTGTGTCCTGCCTGACTAGCAGGTGGCCACTCAGCCTTCAGAGAGAGGCCACATGGGCTCCACTCTGCCTTGACAATGCACTTATCCAGGGGCCCAGCTGTCCTGGCTGAGAGGTTTCAGCTGCAAGTCACTCATCTATCCCCTTATATGAGCCCTCACTTCCCTTTCAACAAATAAGTATTAACACCTGCTGTGGGCTAGGCCCTAGAGATACAGCAGCAAACAAAAGGAGCAGCCATCACCCCCATGAAGTTTAAATTCAAGTGGAAGGAGACAAAGACCAAAAACTCAACATACAACATTGTCAGGTGGTGATCAGGGCAATCGAGAGAGCAAAGCTAGGGGCTAGAGAACTCATGCGGTGGGCCAGGTTGCATTATACGTAAAGCTGAGAAGCCTTTGGACGAGGGTACATTGAGCAGAGGTCCCAACGAAGGAAGGATCCTAGGGGAGAGGGAACCAGGATGAGAACATCAGGTGCCCAGGCCAGAAGGGGAGTGTGCCCGTTAATTTCAAGAAACATCCAAAAGCCCAGAAATGTGTGTTAGTAGGGGAGGCAAGAGGGGCCAGATACACTGTAAGGACATTATATTGTAGGCCCTAAGGAATTTGGGGTTTACCCTAAGGATCTAGGGATTAAAAAAGGAATGAGAACAAAACGTCCCATGCCCTCAGGGAACTTCCAGTCTCAGCTTAGAAGTAGAGCTGTCCCCAGAAGGATCAATATTGACAGTGGAATTCATGCTAAAGATACTTAGAACCCAGCTGACCTCAAGGGAGATGAATGTACTCGGCCAGGCCTGGGGAAACTGCACGTCTCAATTTAGAAGCCTGGGTTTTGGTGTCAGTGTTGGTTTAAAACTCTTTGTCCCAAAAGGGGTTGTTTGTTTGTTCATCTCTAAATTTAAATTGAGAGGGAAAGTGTAGTAATCTCTGGGTTAACCACTTTGGCCCCAGAAAACAAGCTAATCCAGCCACAGCCAACCCCATGTCACAGAAGACAGAATCCTCTGTGTGTGTGTGTGTGTGTGTGTGTGTGTGTGTGTCCCACCCCCACCCTCCACCCAGGGGCAGCAGAATGCATTACACGCCCTCCCATTATCTTCCCTTGTCCCCTCCCGCTTTTGGTTTTCTTGGAACTGTTCCTCTCTGCTGGAGGGAGGGACAGGGGGTGGGTACTGGAGATGGGAACAGGAAGTACCTGCTTGGAAAAAAAAGAGAGAAAACACTTACCTTTCAGGACCATGATGAGAACTTTGGGGAGACATTTTGGAGAGTGTTTGTGGCCGAAACATGTGTGTACAAGCCAAAGAGGTGACTGGGGGAGAAATGTGGGCAGAGCCCATGTAAATGTGACCTGAGCACATTCCTGTGGCTCTAAGGATTTGGGAAAACAACTAGCAGATCTGGGCAAGTTCATGCGAAGAGGAGTGTAGTGTGATGGACACGGAGCCAGAGCTAAAAATAAGGCGGCGTTTCAATGCCGAGCAAAAACGTTAGCATCTGTAGGTTTGCGTGGTGGGGAGAGGACTTCCGGCCTGCCACCGGGCACAGCGAGGCCAGAGAAGCAAGGCGGGGGTGGCCAGGCCTCGCTCTTTGGCAGTGGGAGAGGATAGTGCTCCCCCAAAGAGGAGAGAAGGTGTCCCAGCCAGGAAGCCAAAGCAGAGAGAAGGCCCAAAGCTGGGCAGGGAAGGACCGAAGGCTGAGACTGTCCCGCAGCAGAAGAAAGACTCCTGGCAGCTCTGACCATTCATCCCTGGATGCTAGCCCCCAGCCAGCGCCCCACACTCCCAGAGTATTAGAGAGGGGATGGGGCAACCTCTAAACCTCCTCCGGATGAGCAGTTAAGGACCCCAGAAGGCCTGGGCTGGAGCAGGAGGAAAGGGAAGCAGCGTGTGTTAGGTGTTCCCTGTGTGTGGGATGCCTTCCACAGGGTCCCACGACCGATCCTGAAAGGTGGGTGCTTTTCATTCCTTTTTTACATATTATGAAAACAGGATACAAAAAAGGCACATAATCTCAAGGCCAACCAGCCAAGTAGTGGTAGAGCTGGGACTGGACCCCACGTCTCTGTCCCCCAAGTCTGCGCTCCTTTGGCCACCCCTCACTCATATAAAGGCAGAATGGCTAAAAAATAAAATAAAATGAAAAACAAAAGGCAGAAGGGCTGCCGTTGAGAAGGGGACACAGACTCATTCCATGGGGTTCCAGAGGACAGAACAAGAGGTTGAGGGGAACTTTCTAATAACCAGAACTACCCAACAGTAGAATGTCCAGCCTCGGAGGGTGGGGAGAGATGAGCTCATGCAAAGCTGGCTGTTGGGGATATTGAGAGGGATCTTGGAGGTCCCCATCACTCAGAATAGCATGGGAGCCCACCAGGATCCAATTGTGCCCTTGACACGCCCTTAGTAAGGCAAGGAGGAAACCTCAACTTTGGAAAGAGTGAGGGGGCAGTCTCCTGGAAGCTGCCCATTAATGGATTGTATGCAATCCTAAATACCCAGCACGGAGCTGCCTGAACAGAGACCCCACCCCCACTCTGCCTACCACTCTGCAGGGAAGAAGGCTGTACACAAAGGGAAACAAGTTTGCAAGATGAGAGGGAGTGTTTGCTGCAGAAACAGGGCTGGTTTATGTTCTGTCTCAGTCTGTAGGAATCAAAAGAGAAGCCAATGAGACCTGGAGAACCCAAGGAAGCTCGTTATAATAATGATAATGTTAACAGCATTTTAACAGCTGTCTTTTTTTTTTTTTTTGAGCATTTACTATACGCCAGACACGGTACTCAATGTTTTGTACGCATTATATGATTTAACCCTCAGAGCAACCCTATGAGGCAGGTGCTCTTATTGCCTTTTTACAGACTCAGAGAGGTGACATAACCTGCCCAAAATTGCACAGCTAATATGTGCAGGACTCAAACCCAGATCTGTCAGACCCCAGACCCCATGTATCACTGAGGAACTAATATGCTTCTGCAATCTCTGCCCTGATCCAGAACTATCTCTAAGATAGAACGTGGTAGATTTCTCTTGCTGCTATAACGAATTACCACCAACTTGAACACCTGTATTTATTACGTTACATTTCTATAGGTCAGAAATCTGACACTTGGGTCTCCCTGGACTAAAATCAAGGCGTCAGCAGGGCTGCCTTCCCTTCTGGAGGCTTCTAGGGGAAAATGTGTTTCTTTTCCTTTTCCAGCTTCCAGAAGCTATCCTCATTCCTTCAGCTTCAAAGCCAGCACTGTCATGTCTCTCTGACCTTTTGTCATACCTCCCTCTGACCACGGAAAGGACAGATTCTGATTTTAAGGATCCACGTGATGAGACTGGGTCCACTTGGATACTTCAGGATCATCTCCCCATCTCAAATCCTTAAACTTAGTGACATCTGCAAAGTCCCTTTGGCACATAAAGTCACATATTCACAGGTTCCAGGGATTAGGATGTGGACATTTTGGGGGCCATTATTCTGCCTAACGCATATAATAGAGAGGAGGGAAAGCAAGTGCACCAGTAGCACGGTGCTAAAAAAAAGGTAGGGAGAGAGTGAGTAATAATGTATATTAGTATTTGCATAAAGAAGGATACATAAAGACCAGTATTAGTTATTGGAAGACAACTAAACTGATAGGGGACAAGGTTAAAAGGAGATCAATTTTTTTATTACGGAAGTGTTCCTACACACAAAGGTAGAGAGAATAGTATAATTATCCCTTATACCCATCACCCAACACCGACAATTACCACCATTTTGCCATTCTAGTTTCATCTCTCTCTCCACTTTTGGGAAAAGAGCTGAAAAATGTAAAGCAAATCCCAGACATCTTATATCATTCTAGCCATAAAAACTTCAGCACGTGTCTCTAAGAGACAGAGTTTTTTCCGAAAATATACCACAATCCCAGCATGAATCCTAATAAAACTAACGATGTTTGCATAATATCATTTACTACTTTGCCCATATTAAAATTTTCCTAACTTCCTACAAAACTTTTTTTTAAGTAATTGGTCTGTTTGAAGTAGGGCCTGACCGAACGAGGCGCACGCGTCGCACTTGGTTGACGTGCCCCCTAAATCTCTCTTCATCTATAACAAGGCCCAGGAGGGACATTCTCCCTCTCCATTCTTTTATACCTTTATTTTTTAAATCATGTTAATGAATGATCTACATAGATGTTAAACTGAGAGGAAAATACAAATCAAATGCTTCATGGAGAATTAGCCTCCCAGAGGGCCCCAAAGGGCGGTGGGTGAGGAAGAGCACCCCAAGCAGTGAGGACGTGGGGCAGAGCAGATGGTGGTGGGGGTGGAAGGCCCCACCGAGCCCAGGTGGTGGGCAGAGTCGGGGAGCCCAGGGGCTGGCATTCTAGGTGGTTTCCTGGCTGCACAGCAAAAGTGGGGAGAAGGGCGGTGGGGGTGCCAGCAACAATCTAGTCTGGAATAGCCTGAGGAAAGTCCCCAAAGCCAAGGATGATGCAATCATTCTAAATGTGCAGAGTGGTGAGAAATCACAAGAAACCTACCACTCACCAAACTCGGCCCAGTGTCACAGCAAAGCACACCCAGGCTGGACAAGAGAGGAAAGTGGGGACACTTAAAGCAAGAAGGACAGAGGGAGCCAATGACACTGGAAGTCAGGAGACCCGAATTCTAGTTCTGGCTCTGCCACCAGACACCTGCGCTGTCCCAGAAAGTCACCTGTAGACACGCACTCCCTTAAGTAACCGCTCCCCACTTAACTCTGCTGGCAGCCAGATCCCAAAACCCCACTTCCGCCAAGTTCCCTACATTATCCCTGACCTAAAAGAGGGCTTGCCGCAGGATGAATAGGAGTTTGTTGAAAACAGGAAAGTTACTGCAGACAAAGAGAATGACAGAGTCAAAGACAGAGAGACAGGAATGAGCCCAGTGAGTTCAGAGACTTAAAAGGAATACAAAGTACGAAATCAGTGTGGGATCTTGGATTGGATTCTGAAACCGGAAAAGGACATTAGTGGAAAATACAGTGAAATCGGAATAAAATCTTCAGTGTAACTAATAGTACTGTACCAGTGTTTTCTTAGTTTTGACAAATAAACCACAGTTACGTAAGATGTTAACATGAGGGGGAAGCTGTACTAATTTCACAACTTTTCTGTAAACCTAAAGTTATTCCAAAATGAAAGTTATTAAGAAAGAGTGAAAAGGAAAAAAAGAAAAATAGTACTAAGTGGCTAGAGCATATAAGCTGCCAGAAGGAAGGAAATGAATGACAGATACCAACAGAGGCCAGATTACCAGAGGCTTCCTATGTCACACGATGGGGTACAGACTTCACCTACCTGCAGGCAGTATTCTCCCTCTGTCTGAACTCTTCCCATGGGTCCCAAGTGACAGCTTCTTACCTTCACATTCACCTTAACTATATTTCACCTGCCAATATCTGCCTGAACCCACACAGTAGGATCTCAGTCCATACACACACACACACACACACACACACACACACACACATACACTGCCCATCTAGGAGGAGCCTGTGTCCAGCCCCTGATCCTCCTTCTTAATCCAGAACCCCCACCCAGAACAGAAATCAGTAATCATTCCCACTCCATGTGGTGCCTCTGTTTCCCCATTTATAAAATGGAGATAATAAGACTATCAACCTAATTGAATGAATTTATATATAGCAGTTAAAACAGTATCTGGTACATCCTACGTGCCCATCCAAGTGTTAGTTCTTTGGACTTATTTTTTTCATTA
>NW_024345600.1:3617366-3688861 GCF_902729225.1 Pteropus medius
CTGTCTGAACTCTTCCCATGGGTCCCAAGTGACAGCTTCTTACCTTCACATTCACCTTAACTATATTTCACCTGCCAATATCTGCCTGAACCCACACAGTAGGATCTCCTGGTGTCTTACACACACACACACACACACATACACTGCCCATCTAGGAGGAGCCTGTGTCCAGCCCCTGATCCTCCTTCTTAATCCAGAACCCCCACCCAGAACAGAAATCAGTAATCATTCCCACTCCATGTGGTGCCTCTGTTTCCCCATTTATAAAATGGAGATAATAAGACTATCAACCTAATTGAATGAATTTATATATAGCAGTTAAAACAGCATCTGGTACATCCTACGTGCCCATCCAAGTGTTAGTTCTTTGGACTTATTTTTTCATTAAGTATCTATAGAGTACCTGCCATGGTTACAACAGGAACTGATAATCTAGTTGGAGAGATTTTTATTTTTAAGATGCATAAAATTTAAAATTACCATCTAGGAAAACATCTGATCAGAGTCTAATGGGTGATTCAGAAAGAAATTGCTACAGGAATGCTAAGAGGGAGGGTCAGAGTGGATTTGGATGACCAAAGATGCTGGAGAAGGTGGGAGTCGAGCTGGCCTCAAGGATGAGTCGGCTGAATGTTGTGTACAGGGCGGGGCGAGGAGAGGAGGGTGCATCAAGAACTGGGGTTGAGGAAAGAGGAGATGGGATCCTCCCTTAGATGCGGGAATGTATGCAGTACCCCGAGAGAGAACAGAACTGTAGATACAGTGGACAATTAAACAACATGGGGGTTAGAGGCGCTGACCCCGTGCAGTCAAAAATCCACGTATAACTTTTGACTCCCTGAAAATTTAACTACAGTTGTCCCTCAGTATCTGCAGGAGATTGGTTCCAGGACTCCCATAGATAACAAAATCCACTGATGCTCAAGTCCCTGTAAACAATAATATAAACAGAGCCACTCTAGAATGGAGCAGGAGCTGCCATGCCAGAGGAACTGCCTTGCAAATCTTATACCTCAAACCTTCAGAATGTTAAAAACTGGGCAAAATAACCTCTGGACTGGGCTTAACCAACCTTGTTTCCTGAAAAAAAAAAAAACTGTTTGCAAAGATAACAAGCAAGCAGTTATTATGAATATTGGACTGATAACTACTGGAATGAAAGTTGAAAACATCATTTAGACTTAACATCACTCTGTTATATTATCTGCACCAATAGAAATGCCTTCCACCTATTGATGTAATTGTTTCCCTTCCCCTTCTCATAAATACCACTGCCTTTGTCACCTAATCAGAACACCATTTGTGCTTCTGCCTGAATCAGTGCAGCCCGAATAGCTATTCTTATTTATCTCAAATAAATGCCTGTTGCCTCTCACTTTGGAAGGCCTTTTTATTTTTAGGCTATTTTTATTTTTATTTTTATTTTTATTTTTAGGCATCCCTTATATAAAATGACAGAACAATGCATATAGCTGGCCCTCCACAGTTCTGATCTAACCACAGATCAAAATGTTCAATTCACAGTTGGTTGACTCTACAGATGCAAAACCCAGAAATAAAAAGGGCTGACTGTGTATTTATTGAAAATGATCCACATGTAAGTGGACCTGAGCAGGTCAAACCCATGTTGTTCAAGGGACAACTGTACAGGTTAAGACACGAGAGCAGAGGGCCTTTATGATGATCTTAGAATTAGGACACTGGCTTTTCATACACTCCATAAATACTGATTGTGCACCTGCTGTGTGTCGGGCACTGTTCAAGGTACTTGCGATGCATCTGAGAGCAACTCAGACAAAATTCCCTGCTCCAGTAGAGTTTACGTTCTAGTGAGAGAAGGCAGATGATAAACAGTACGCTACTAAGAAAATTCTCCACTCTTTTAGCAGGTGACGAGTGCTATGGAAAACAATTTAGAAGATTTTTGATCAGGTAAAACGAGTAGGAAAAAGCAAAGCAAAGCTTTAGGAGTGTGACGAAAGGATGATAGTAAATATTACTTACAACTCCTCCCTGTCCCCAGTCTTCCAAAGAGAACAGATCCTGAGAACTATGAGTGGTTTTGCTAAGCTGGGGTAGTGGGTGGGGCAGGATACAAACCGGAAACACCGAGTAAGGGATATATTGCTCCACGTGGACAGGAGAGTGAGGGCCAAGAAGCCGGCTGGGGCCGGGCTGGGGGCAGGAGACTGGCAGGAGTGGCTGCCACAGAATGGAAGGCTGAAGAGAGAGATGTCCAAAAAGGGTGTTTAGAATGGTATTCTCCAGCATGGGCGCTGTCACCTCACCCCCACGCCACCCCCCATCCACCTCTCCATGAAATCTTCATAAACGCCACACTATATATCACGCGTGTTGAATGCAAGGAAAAGAAGTTATGGGCGGGAGTAGAGCAGCCCAAGCCCAATGCCATGGCAAGACAGTCGATCCAGTGATGTGTGCAGATTGGACAGGTGAATGACAGGGAGACCAGAGGAAGGGTGGGACGGTTGTTTGGGCTGAGGAAGAGTTTCAAAGACACAGCTCCCATCATGGGTGGTGGCAGGACTGAAAGCTGAGAATGCAATTCGGGGCTGTTATCAGAAGACCTGAGATCTGATCTGTACTCTGCCACCGAATCACTATCTTGCTTCCTTATCCGTAAATTAGACAGCCTGTGTGATACCTGCCAGCAGTGACAGGAGAGATATCAGGTATTAAGAACCACACTCTCTAAGCAGGTGTAGGACCCAGGAGAGAAGAAGGAGTCATGGGTGACATGAGGTTTTGATGCTGACGGGTAAAATGGGAGGGCTTAGGAGAAAGGAAGTTGGCTTCGGGTGTAAGGAGGCCTTCAGAGATTATGAATTCTGATCTTAACCTTTATTTCGAGATGAATACATTAGTTTCCTATTGCTTCTGTAACAAATTACTTAAAAAATGGCTTAAAATAACATATTACTTCACAGTTCTGAAAGTCACAAGTCTAAAATGAGTCATCAGGGTACTCATGTTCCTGCTGGCAGCTACAGGGAGAATCCGTTTCCTTGCTGTTTGCAGCTTCTGGAAGGCGCCTGCATTCCTTGGCATGTGGACCCGCATCACTCTGATCTCTGCTTCCACCCTCACATCTCCTTCTCTGGCTCTGACGTACCTGCCTCTTCTTATAAGGACACTTGTGATGACATCGTCCCACAAGTACGATCCAGGATAACCCCCCATCTCGAGATCCTTAACTTAATCACATGCGCAAAATCTTTTTTGCTATGTAAGGTAACATCTTTACAGATTTGGGGGACTGGGATATGGGCATATTGTAGGGGTGTTGAATTAAAGTAGAAATGTCCAACAGGCTCTCAGATATCATGATGAGTCTAGGGAGAAGTTGGTTCAAAAGAAACATGGTAAGAGGAAACAGAGGGGGCTGGGTGCTCAGTGAGGGAGGGGCCCAGAGGGCGGAGGACTAAAGCCTGAGAGAGACCCACTCCCTTACAGTTTTTCCACATATGTTTGCAGAGGGCCTACTCTGGGCTAGCAAGGGACTGGGTGCGGTGGAGAACACAGAAATTAGTCAAACGAAAGTGTACTCTTAGAGCAGCTCACCACCAAATTATACACACACAGAAAACATGATGGAGGTCAATGCGACATGCACGAGAGAGTCAAACAAGGTAATCCATGGAGGAAAAGACTGGCATGAAGGAAGCCTTCATGAAGTGGTGGCCTCTGAGCTGAGTAAGAGGAGCATTAAAGAAGTTTCTGGAAGGCAGACCCAGCCGAGCCGTGACCCTTCTGGCCACCCCCACCTCACCTTGCCGCCATGTGCCTCCTAGCGGCCTAGTGCTGTTCCCAGGCGTGGTTCTCCTTGCCACAGCCCACCTTGCAGCTGCCTCCGACGAGGTGAAACTCCAGACAACAACTTCGAGAGTCGCACCTCCAACACGGGCTCTGTAGGCTTCATGCTCACTGAGTTCTTCGCTTCCTGGTGCGGACACTGAAAGAGGCTTGCCGCTGAGTACGAAGCTGCCAGATCAAAAGGAATAGTCCCATTAGCAAAGGTTGATTGTACTGCCAGCACAAACACCTATAATAAGTATGGAGTCAGTGGATATCCAACCCTGAAGATATTTAGAGATGGTGAAGAAGCAGGTGCTTGTGATGGGCCCAGGACGGCTGATAGAAGTGTCAGCCATGTGAAAAAGCAGACAGAACCAGCTTCAGTTCCTCTCAGAACTGAGGAAGAATTTGAGAAGTTCATTAGTTAAAGATGCTTCTCTGGTGGGTTTTTTGAAGGATTTATTCAGTGAAGCTCACTCAGAGTTTCTAAAAGCAGCCAGCCACTTGAAGGATAGCTACTGATTTGCACACAACAACATTGAGTCTCTGGTGAACAAGTAGGATGATAACAGAGAAGGTATCACCTTGTTTCATCCTTCACATATGATGAACAAGTTTGAGGACAAGTCTGGGGCATATACAGAACAGAAAATGACATTAAAAAATTTATCCAGGAAAACATTTTTGGTATCTGCCCTCACATGAAAGAAGACAATAAAGACTTGATCCAGGGCCAGGACTGACTTACGGCTTACTATGATGTGGACGATGAAAAGAATGCTAAAGGTTCCAACGACTGGAGAAACAGCGCGATGGTGCTGGCAAAGAAATTCCTGGATGCTGAGCATGAACTGAACTTTGCTGTAGCTAGCCGCAAAACCTTTAGCCGTGAACTTTCCGATTTGGGTTTGGAAAGCGCTGCCGGAGAGATTCCGCTGTTGCTATCAGAACTGCAAAAGGAGATAGGTTTGTTGTGCAGGAGTAGTTCTCACATGATGGCAAGGCTCTTGAGAGGCTGCTGCAGGATTACTCTGATGGCAACCTGAAGAGATACCTGAAGTCTGAGCCTATTCCAGAAAGCAACGACCGGTCCGTAAAGGTAGCAGTAGCAGAGACTTTTGATGAAATAGCAAATGATGTAAATAAAGATGTGCTGATTGAACTTTAGGCTCCTTTGTGTGGCCACTGTAAGAATCTGGAGCCTAAGTATAAAGAAGTGGGAGAGAAGTTCAGAAAAGACCCAAAGAGCCAAGATGATGCCACAGCCCATGATGTGCCCTCTCCACAGGAAGCCAGAGGTTTTCCTACCATCTACTTCTCTCCAGCCAGTAAGAAGCTAGATCCAAAGGAATATGAAGGTAGCCGTGAACTAAGTGATTTTATTAGCTACCTACAGCAAGAAGATACAAACACACCTATAATTCAAGAAGAGAAACCTCAGAAGAAGCAGGCACAGGAGGATCTCTAAAGCAGCAGCCAAACGTACCACTTTGTAAAAGGACCAGAGCTGAGAAATCCACTGGGAGGACTGGGACCCAGAGGAGATTATTACCTCTCAGGGCTGAGAGGACAGAGGGGTATAATCTGGATCCTGTTAAATTTTCTCTAAACTGTTTCTTAGCTGCACTGTTTATGGAACTTCCAGGACCAGTTTATGTTTGTGGTTTGGGGAAAAATTATTTGTGTTGGGGGGAATGTTGTGGGGGTGGGAATTGAGTTGGGGGGTTATTTTCTAAATTTTTTTTTTTTTTTGGTACATTTGGAATAGTGACAATAAATGAGCCCATTTAAAAGAAAAAAGAAAAAGAAAAAGAAGAAGAAGTTGTTTCTGGAAGTGAAGGGAGAGACCCAAAATGGTATAGCACCAGAGACACTGAGGGAGAAGGATCTAGAGAGAAGGGATAGGCAGCAGGGTCAAATGCTACAGCAACAGCAAGCAGAAAACAAGCCTCAAAATGGCCACTGGTGTGGTGGCTGGGAGAGCCTGAGTGGCCTGTAAAAGTGTGAGTCCTGCCTGTTGCCTCCCACAGCTGCAAGGTTGAGCTGCAATCCCAGGGATGTGGACGCTGCTGGGTGGTGGGGGCGGGGTGGGGGGGTCTTCAGCTCACCAGGCCCCTGCATGTTCAAATCTTGCCACCAGGGGGGGTATGAGAGCCAAAGTGGACCCTCATCCTGAACCCGGGGTTTTCCAGAAACAGAACAGGGATGCCCTGAGGGAAGGGAGGAAAGGTTTTCCCACTCCAGCACCACAAAGCCTGGAAGGCTTCATGCCTCCACGTGATCTCTGACTCAGGGGCTTACCCAGATTTTCCCCATCCAGCTAAAGCAAACCATATTTTTTCCATCTCTCTTTTTCCTGGTTGCCTGTAATTAAACGCCTATAACAAACACACTTTGGACCAGAGGCTTATTGCACCACAGAATGTCAGAATGGAAGGACATCTAATCCAAAAAGCTCGTTGTACAGATGAGGAGATTGAGACTCAGAGAGAGTAAGTGACTTGTCCAAAATAAACCAAAAGTCACACTAAGACTAGAACTCAGATCTCCTCACTCACGCCATAAAGACCCCCTTGAATGAATGTAATTTGCTGCTTAACTAAAGCCTCCCATTGCTTCTTGAGTGTAAATGATAATAACAAGAACAACGATAACAACAGCCAACATTCCTTGAGCGTTTCTGGGGCAGGGACTCTAAGCCCTTTTGTGGATTATCTTATTCAATAGTCCCAGTTACCCTCAGAGAGTAGTTTCTGTTATAAACTTAAACATTCACTAAACTCCCTCCAATGGTGCTGGTTAATGGGATGAGGGATTAGAATATAAAAAGATAAAATCTTTTCTTTCCTTAGACCTGTTCTCCCAAGATGGGTGAACTCCGCCTGTCAAGCACAATGGGGCATTGTCTACTCTTCGGCCTTCCACAGTGTGTCACATACTTCTGTTCCCCAACCATCCTCAGTGGTCACTGGATTCAGGTGAGTGACTGAGGTAAAGCATGACCAAAATTCCTCTGCTTGGATGCTCTTGGCATTGGGCAACATTTAAGGGAACCCCATTTTATCTGCTTCTCCATTTTCTCTGCTTCTCTTTCCTCCTGCTCACTGCCCAGTCTCACCCACTACTGGCAGTTTTCCAGCACAGCCAGCTGCCTGTGGTTTCATGCTCCGCGCCTTTGCGCATACAGCTCCCTCTGCCTCGAATTCCTTCCTGGCCTTATCGGCTGATCTGCCTTCTAAAGTCAATTGCTGCTGTGTCCCCTGCCCTGGGAAGCCTGTCTCCTGACTCAGGCAGAATGGGGGATGCACCCTGTGCCTCTCCTTGTTCTTAGACCACATCTCCCCCGCCCCCAGCAAAGAGTTCAGGGGTTTGTGTTCATCTACCCTATACCGATGACAGCCTTCCACGTGGAGTAGAGCTGATTTCATCTCAGCATAAGGTACAGTACAACGCATGGCCGGCTCTCAAGAAACATTAGAAGAAGCACAAATGAACAAAGTCCTCCATAATCTGGCTCTGACTCCCATCTCTCCCTCAACAGCGCCCCCCCCACCTTGTCCCATCTTCTGATTTTGGGGCACTCTCTCCAGTCTCACCCAAGTGCCGCACTGTTTTTCGCTTTTCTTTGTCTCTCACCCAAACTATTCAGCAGCCCCTTTGATTCCCTGCTGCTTCCTTCGCATCACCAGGTTGCAGGTCCCCAAATACAACACCTCAATTTTCAGTCTAATTCCCCAAAGCTCTGAGCCAAGGCCTGGACAAACAAACAATGGTCCTTACCATCAAGGGGCCAACTGCCTGCCCTTCCCCGCTCAACTACCTAAGATTGAACTAAATCACACCGCCCATTGAAGCCCTTAGAATGCTAAGTCCAGGAAGAGGAGGCTCCTCCTCACCCCACCCCTAGCTATGTCCCCACCTTCGTCTCCCCACATACTTCCCCACACTGTGAGCTCTGGCTCTGACCCCAGACAGCCCAAGCCCCAGATTTACCCACGATTCTCTGGCGACTGCAACAACTTTCCCTGTGGTTCTGGGTTCTACAGCACTGCTTCCAAGTCTAGTCAGAGCCCCCCTCTTTGAACTCCTTAGCAACACCCCTGCACACACACACACAAAACACACACACAGAGCATTCTAATCCCCTTGTCAGGATGCCGGAATACCTCCCCAAGTAAACTCAGAGCTCCTGGAAGGCAAAAACAGGACCAGCTCCTTCTTGCTGCTAATGACAAACCCTCATAAGTACATAGTGAAAAATGTTTTCTAATGAATGGATTCGTGAGATAAACCTAACAATGACAATAAACAGCTAAATGCTAATACTGGCTGTTTCTGGTGGGTGAAATTTTGAGTTACCTTCTTTTTGCTTGTTGATATATTATGTTTCTGTAATGACTATATTTTGCTTTTGTAATAAAAGAACACTAAAGGAAACTTCATTTTGGAAAAGTACAAAGAGGTTTTGGGACTTAAAAAAAAAGTGAATCTTCTTATTCTTTGGTGAGAAACAGGAAAGAAATGTTTTAAGGAAGCACAGAATTTCTACAAGTAGAGAGAAGACGGCCAGCCGGTCCGAGGGCACACACATGGCACACGCGGAGCTGGGCGGGTGCAAGGTGTGGGGAGATGGGTAGGGCAGAGTGGTTCCTTACGAATGCAAGATAAGGAATTTCGACTTAGGTCATTGAAGGTGGGGAGCTCCATACCGCTTTTGAGCGAAGGAGAAACAGGCTCAGAACTAGGCATCCGGAGCTTCAAAGAGGTAGCAGTGAGCCAGGGAGTGTGGCGTGGAGTGGACGGAAGAACGGAAACCTGGCAACAAACTCCCTCTTCCCTTCTCGGGGCCTCTGAACCGCAAGTGCAGGAACGCTCCCGGACTGCCCAACTCTCAGCCATATTACTATTCGATGATCAGCATTTGAGAATTACTCCGGTAAGCCACCGACCTATCTTCCCACCCGGACTGCAAGCTTCTAATTCCTCCTCCTCCACATGAGGTGCCAAATACGAGCGTGCTCGATGAGTGAAGGTTTGCAAGGAGCCGCCCCAGGGAAAAATAAAGCCAGGCAGCTTCCCTTCAAATTGAGGCCGAAGCAAGAAGTGCCCTCCTGATTCAGGCAGCCAGCCTTGGGTAAGGGGAACTCGGCCCCGATGACCTGACCCGGCGAAGGTCTCCCGAAGCATAGGGCTCGGGCGGGAAGCCCAGAATCTACGAGGCGAGAACAGGCACGGCGAGGTTTCCATATAACTACCAGGTAAAAGCAACAGGAGGTGGCGGTCTGGAAAGACCGCTGGACGGTTGGGAGTAAAAGGGGAGGATAGCTTAAGGAGGTTCCCCCCAACTTGGTGGAGAGCAGGCTGAGCCAGAGACAGTGGGGGAAAGAGGAAAGGGCAAGGCTTGGGGGCGGCGGGTCAGGAGTCCGCGGAACCTGGGCGGGGGCGGGCCTCAGGGCGGGGGCGGGGCAGGTGGGACGGGGGCGGGGTCCACGGCGCTTGCGCACCGCTGCCGGCCTCGCGCCGTAAGGAGTGGCACTTTTTAAAAGTCCAGCCTGGAGGCCAGCCTGTAGGCGCGAGCACCTCTGTCCGAACTCCGTCTCGCCGTGCGCCCCAGCCCCACACCGGTGCAGCCCAGGCCAGTTCATCTCGCATCATGCCGGTCAAAGGAGGCACTAAATGCATCAAATACCTGCTCTTCGGCTTCAACTTCATCTTCTGGGTAAGTGAGCGCAACGGTCGCGCGCTCCTCTCCGGGGCCAGCTTCTCCGCCCCGGTGTGTGTGTGTGTGGCGGGGGAGGCCTGTCCGTGGTCGGGGGTGCCGGTAACTGGCACTACCCGCTCGATAGACTCGGGCAGAGGAGAATGGGCACTGCGGCCTCCAGATGGCTGCTCGGCTGGGTCCGGGGATGGGCGGGGCGGGCGTGCTCGTAGAGGGCTCCCCAAAGCCGGACAGGCAGGGTCCCCAGTGAGCTGGGGCGTGGAGACCGGCCCCTGGCCTCTTCTTCGCCAAGGGTGTGGGCCGGGGTTTGTGTCTGCCCCCCCGAGTGCGGGGGTGGGGGCTGGTGGCGGAGGAGAAAAGGGGCACCGGGTCCTGGGAACTCAAGACCCTAGCTGAGTTGGACCGTTGCGGACAGTGCAGTTCGTGACCGAGGTGGGGGGGTCTCACAAGTGGCCGGGGCCGCGAGGAGGGGAGAATGCGGGCGCTCTAAAAGATTTCGGTGGCACAGGGAGAGCTCCTCCAAGAGCCGTTTTACGAGGCACTTTGACACTGGAGAGGAAGGGGCGCGCGGGCAGCGCATGCCTGGGACACCGTCTGTACGTGAAAGTCGGGGACCACCTCCTCCACCTTCGAGGAGAGACCTTCAGCCCCTTCGTTCTCTCCAACTTTGATTCTGGGCTGCCGTGAGAAAGTCCGAGCTCCCTCGAAACTACCTGAAAGCAAGCTTGTCTTGATTTTTTTTTTTTTCAAGTGCGATAAGTATCTGAACTGGAGAGAACTCTGGGAGAGTTGGGGAAAGGAGGGGCAGATGCCGGTCGGTGCTTTTAGTGGGAAGAGTAGGTGTTTCTCCATTTCCGGGAGAGATCAGGTGCTGGCCGCAGGGCCTCCGGCTTCTCCCCCTCCCCCGTCAGCCCACCCAGTGGTAAGAGCGCACGTTCACCAGCCCGGCAGCTCTGGGACTCTCCCGCTGCTGGCCGCACCCAGCCCTCTCTGCAGTGGGAAGCCTGAGGGAGGCAGCAGGAAAGGGGAGCTGCCCACATCTTCCCTTGGGGAATTAAGGGACCACCTAGAGACAGAAGCAAGGAATAGGAGATCTTCGTGTCCTGGTTCTGAGGCCCACATCCCCTCTTCACAGATGGGCAGTATTTGCCTCTCTGCATTCAGAAAGGAGTTTGGGAGGGCCCCTGTGACACTCTCAAGAGATGGCTGTAAAAACAGGCATGCCACCAGAGGCTTATAACAAAAAATGTGCTCATTCCCCTGGAGCTGGTCGTCGGGGGGCCCAAAAACCTAAGGGCAAATCTCCTGGGATTTAATCTTCTCTCTGGAGCTGACAGGGTGAGATACTGATCTGCCTTTGCAAAAATCACCACACCCAACACATATGCTAGTGTGGATGGCACATAGGTGTGTCCTGCCCAACCCTTGGCCTGCTTTAGGGAGACCTTCCTGCAGTGGGCCCCCCCCACTCCCATCCCCCGCCCCGCCACCACCACCACCACCACCACCACCACACACACACACACACACACAAGTATTCCCAGCAGTTAGCTGCCTAGCTGCCAGGCTTGGCTTCCTCCTCTCACCAACTCCTGGCACTAGAAAAGAATGTCAGAAGGTAAGCTGGCCCCACCCCACTCTTGCCCTTTAGGGAGTTTTCCTCTCTCCTCCCTAGTAAGTCTCTCCCCTGACAGTCTGTTAGTCCTCAGCCATCCACCTAGGCTGCATCAAGGTTTGGGTCTGGAGGGAACCACAAATTACCAGGGTGCCTCCACACCCAGATCTGCCCTGTAGCACACTCAAAGCCTGACTGGAGGCTCCTGGGGTCACTCTGGTATTAACTCACCCTTTTCCTGTCTCTAACCTGCCACCCTCCATATTCAGAGCCTCCCCTGCCTAGGCTAGGTGCTACTAGCAAGCTATGTTGTCTGAAACAAAAATGACTCAACTCGGGAAATGTTTAGGTTTAGAGCTAGGCATTACTTTAGAGATTATCCAGTCCTGCCCTCTTATTCACAGTGAGAAAGCAGAGAAACCAAGCCAATGCTACAATCCCTTCTAGTCTTATCCATCATAAAACCAACAAGAGGACTTGGTAATGGGCTGGTGTGGGGGTAAGCAGTAGCTACATTTTTCTGAATTAATTATTTGTTCAGTTGTCCTGTATCAACATCCCTATAGAGATGAAGCTTTCATCCCCTAGGAGATGATAGAATAAAAGAATTCTGTGATCCATTTGTGTAGCATTTTACACCCTGCAAAGTCTCGGCCCCCATGACATAGCCAGAGAGCAAGAAGCATTATCCCCATTTTACTGATGACCAGAAAGCTAGTCCCAGAGAGGTTAAGTGACTTATCCAGGGTCATGTGGCAGGATAGCATCAGAAGTCAGTTGGAAAGCAGCTCTGGTTTGCTTCAAGTCCAGTACACTTTGCATCACAACCTGCTGCCGTACCCAGCTGGGTAGAAATGAAGGAAGGGTGAGAATGGGCTCTCAAAAATGTTTTATGGGAAGCTATGATCTAAGGAAACTACTTGGATTGTTATGATGTCAGCACTTCCCTTCCTCTCTTGAGGCCGGGAACTTATAAACTTGACATTGGGGACCTGACGTGGGCCTGAAAAGCCAAGAATTCTGAAGCCAGAGGCCACCAGCACCTCCTAAACAAAGGATGTGGAGAGGGGCAAGCTAGCAGGGGTCCAGAGAGAAGCCCATCTCAAGGGCAGTGGGACTATCAGGGCAGGGTGACTTCTCTGGCCCCCTCTTCATCCCCATGAGACCCTTAGTGACAGCCAAGCCTGTACTGCCTGCCCTTCCCTAGCAGGGCCTCTGATGCCCACAGCCAAACCAGCAATCAGTCATTTCTTCCAACGCCCCCGGAAGCCTAACTTCCCAGCTCTATTTCAATTGTTTCTGTATTTACTTCAGACCTGCCTGCCTATCTACCCACCCCCCAAAAAAGGTTAAGAGTAAAAACATCTTACTGATGTCAGAGTGGTGGACTCCCAAGTATAAGTGGGGAACAAGGCGAGGGCCAAGCCAGGAACATATATCCCCATTCTGTCCCTCACTCGTCCCCCACAAATCCTAGGCCTGCATTGAGAGGGCCCAGTTCCTACCCCCATCTCCCTCTGCCCCTTCACTCACTGCCTCTCACCCCTTACCCTCCCTCACTGATGGAATAGCAGGGGACTTCTTTTTCCCAAGAAATGGTGTCACTTGGACTTAATGGAGGCTTCTCGGAAACATGGACAGAGTGGATGGGAATTCAGAGATGAGTGTTAAGTCCCCAGCACACTTTGAAGCCTTGGGCAGATCACTTTTGTGCTCTAGTACTGTTGCCTCATCTGTAAAACCAGTGGGTTGAAGCAAATGGTTTCATAGGGTCCCTTCAAGCTCAGTCTGTGAAACAACCCTGCCCGCACTGCCTGCAGCAATAGGACTTTCCCACACGGCCAGAAAAATCTGCAATGAGTACTGAGGCTTATCCACAGAGCTTGGCTTCCATTGACCTTTACCTCTGGGATGCGATTCTGTTAACCTCACAGTTCCCTCTGCTCCCCCTGGGTGCAGGGGGTGGGGGTCTCTCTGTTCAGGGTTCTCTGTCTTCATCGACCTTAGCCATTGTGGTAGTATAGCCTAGTGATCAGAACACCAGCTCTGTACTGGATTTACCCATCACCAGATGGAGCTGGTGCCTGCCCCACGGGAGAAGGGGGTGAAATAAGAGAATGTATGTGATGCACTTAGCACAGTAACCTAGTCCTGGAAAAGTCCTGTAGCTATTGTTATTCACCAGAAGAAATTAGATTGAGGCCATTGGAGGAGTAGGAGCAATTCCCTAAGAAGTGTGGAAGTGTAAACCACAGATGAGCCAGGAGTGAACTCCCAGTCCACACACATTCCTCCCTCCTCTTCCTGCATCACGGCCAGCCTCATTCTTCCAGCTCTGGGTTGGACACTGACCCCCTTTCATGTATGGCTACGCATTTGACTGTGGGGCCACCCCACTTCTGAAAATAAAACTGCATGTCAAAGAAACCCTAAGATGTCAGGGTGCTGGATCTGGGCGCAAGGTGCGAACTTGTGGAATGATGGTGGCAAAAGCTCCCTCCATCCAACCTGCTGCTTCACCCAGAAACTGTTGGGCTGAGCAAGCTGCTGGGGCTGTTGAGTAAAATGGCTTCCTGGTTTTGGCACGCAGACAGCTGGAGCTCTGAGAAAGCTGGCTGTGTTTGTACTGAGGCTGGCAGCTTTGGGGAGAGGTGAGGTTAGGCCAGGTGTCTGCATCTGCTAAGGAAAAGCTGGCTTCTCCCCTGCCCAGAATCTTCATGGCTTTCTCCCACTTTTTGACCATGGTTGTCAACAACAAAGAATCTGATTCCTGCTTTTTGCGGGGTGGTAGAGAGGATTCCTCCACACATCTCCCTCTTCTCTCTCTCTCCCTCTCTCCCCCTTTCTTTTCAAAGTGGCCCGTGGGCACCATTCCATACCTTACTCTTTTGTACTCAAAGGAAGCAGCTGCTGGCTTAGACCCGAATTTGGAACTGCTTTGATAGGCAGCCCTATTGAGGGCCACCCTCACCAGAGCACTTACTCTGCTAATTGACTCTTCTGTGGGCACAGACCTCACAAAACTGTGTTCTCACATCTTCCTTTAGTGTTGGATGTGCATCTTCCCTCTTACACAACTGTGCGTCCCATGTTTGATTAGTCTCTTTGTTTTCCTGTTCAATTCCACTTTATAAGGCAGCATGGGTTTTTTTAATTGGTCGCACAGGTTGGAAGTTAATAATACGCCTTGGACTTACAAAAGCACCTTTTCTTCTAAAGAACACAGAGCTTGATGGTGTGTCTGGCTATGAGGGTAGGGGACCTGAGGTCACAGTTTCCATGGCTTCTGTGGTCCTGCTGCCTCTTTAGTGGCTACGTGTTCTAGATCAACCTGTGTCGAGTTGGTTCAGGTAGCTTCATGTTTATGTTCCATGTTCCTCCCTCCCCCAGGTTGGGGTTCTGGGGACTTTATTAGGACCTGCCACAGCTCTTTTCAACCAAAGCAGAACTGGTCCTTAAAACTCTTATACACTAAAGAGCAATGACTTCATCGTTTTGGGCTTTGAAAAATCTGAGTACCGGCCTATTGGACCCATGTTCTCGACTACTTGGAATTATTTGCAGCTAAGGGAACTCAGGAGACCAAAATGGTTTATCTTAACAATACATTTTTTTAAATTTATGGTTTTGAAGTCTGACTGCAGATCACTCGCCTGTTTCATTCCATGGAAAAAGTAATGCTGGTCCAGGGACATTTTCATTTTCCATCAAGTGATGGCATGCAGCTGTGGAAAACAGAATCCTGTCTCCAGATGAGATAATTTTATAATAATTACATCCATCCATTAATTCCTCCCCTCCCCCAAAAAAGTACTTAGTTCTGGGCAGTTTTTAAGTACTTTATGGTATCATCCTAGACTGGTGGATCTTGACCTTTTTACAGAATGCTATGAAATCCATGGGATCTGGCTCCAGAAACATGCTATGCGTGGTTTTTTTTGCCTTTTTTGTAGAAGCCCATGGACCTGAGATTATGAACACCCAATATTGGTTTTTCTCCCTGGGTTTCCAAGCAACTTGTGCTCTGTCTTGAATCACATGTTTCTGCCATAAGAAGTGGGTTGCCTCACCACTCCCTGGGGGCTGCATGGGGGCATAATGGGAGAACTTTCAGAAGACATTAGAGAGCCCTAAGTGCTCCTGGTGATCAAGAGCAGCCCAGCCTCCCCACCCATCCTTGCTTTGACACTCAGCTTAATCATTGCTCAAGGAGTGGCTTTGACTCTCGATTAATTTAACGAATGTTTTGTATTTCTAGTCCACACGAAGAATCCAACTTTATGAGCTTCCAGCCAAGTTTTGCTTCTTGGGTTAGGTTTTCCCGTAGTGTGGGTGATTTGTCTTTGTTCAAGAAGAGTGTTCTGGCTTTCCCCTCCTTCCCACTACATGGAGACTAGAAGCCTAGGCCGACTTTCCCTGGTCTTGCCCCTAAGGACTTTGGAAAGGGAGACTGTCTCCAAGGGGGTCAGTTGGAGATTTGGACTCCTCAGGAGATGACACACGGCCTGGTTAAGTAGCAGGTGGGGATGAAGCCAGCTGACTTGTACGAGGGCCAGACTTATTTGACCTCAGAGAGAGGTTTGGGGACTATAGGCTTGGAGAAAAAGCAGATCTCTGGGTTTGAAGGGTTCTTGTCCAATCTTGCCAAGTATCATATTAGGGGAGCAGAAACACTCGATCCTGCTGGCTCCGTTAGGACAGTAACCCTTCAAAGCTTACCCAGCGCACGTTCAGTGTTCCAGGGAACATTTCATGCCCAGACAGGCCAATGGCCCATGGCTCCTGCAAAGCCCCCTCCCCCAAACTGCTCAGGAGGCAGCCCCTTGCTTATCCTCCCAGTCTGAGCTGCATGTCAGCGTCCAGGTATAGAAACACAACCCATGGATCACAGCAGAAAACCCTTGACTGGGGCTTAAAAATATGATAAATCAGACAGTTGTATTAAATTCAAAACAGATTCCTGTGGTATTTGAGTTTTAATTTATCTTTAAACCTACATTGATTGAATAATAACATGAAAAATGATAAAAATCGGTTTATTAAAGCTTTAAATGAAAAGATCAGCAAAATCATACTTAGTTGTAAACTTGTTTCTCAAGTCAGTAGAAGTTCAGGTGCTTTTAAAAGATAGTTTGCTAAAGAATGAATGTTTCTATCTCCTCAAAATTCATATCTTAAATCCTAAATCTCAGTGTGATGGTATTTGGAGGTGAATCCTTTGGGAGGTGATTAGGTCATGAGGATGGAGCCCTCATGAACAGGATTAGTGCCCTTAAAAGAAGAGGCCCTAGAGAGCATCCTTTTCCCTTCTGCCATGTGAGATAATAGAAGTTGTTTCCTGCTTCATAGAGGGGTGTCTTCTCTATGAAGACACCCCTCTATGAAGCAGGAAACAACTTCTCACCAGACACCAAATTTTCTGGTGCCTTGATCTTGGACTTCCCAGCTTCCAGAACTGTGAAACATAAATTTTGTTGTTTGTAAGCCACCTGGTCTGTGGTACTTGGTGTTAGCAACCCAAACAGACCAAGACATACTTATTTACAGGTTAAAATCAAAATCACCTCTTCCCTCCTATGTGAGCAATTGCAATGTGCCAGTTTGCATGGGCCCCTCACATCAATGCCCCTCTCTGATGGGTGGCAAGCCCTGCTCCTGAGAAGCTCTGCCTTCCTAGAACAGAGTGTGTGCTCCAGAGACAGGAAACCCTTCCATTAAGAGTCTTCCTCTTGCTCACCCCAGTGCAACGTGAGCAGCTTCCTTCTTGTGATGTGGGGCTGTGGATTTCAACGTTACTTACTATTGCACTCAAACTTTTTAAAGCTTCCTTTCTACAACCCTGGGGAAATTTACGCATACTCTACCTTCCCCCACTCCAATCAAATTATAGCCCTGACCCCATAAGACCAGGTAACCTGTGGTCTCCTAGAGACCAGAAAAGTCATTTCAAGTAGAACTTAGATTCTCTTCCAGTGTTGGGGAGGGATCCTTAGTATTATGGGAAGCTGGCGTTATCCTCCTGTTGTAGGTACCTCCCAGGACCTCAGGCCCAGAGCTATAACACAGGCCTGTGCTGATGCCCTCTCGTTTCCTTGGCCTTTTGCTGGCAGTAGATGCTGTTTGGAAAGGGCAGAGGCTCTGGGTCCCACCTTGGGGCCATTCCTATAGAGGATACAGAGACGGTGGCCACTTGATGGACCACAGCCTCATCTGTGGATATGGTAGCCAATGGGCAGCTTTAACAGCGTCTGCACTTGCCAGGCCTGCAGCAGTAATGAGGCAAGGATGGGAAGAGAATGTGCTAAGTTACTCTAGAGAATCTGTTTCCCAAACCAGTGCTTGTGTCCACACCGACTTCTGGCCAGTGCAGCAAGGGCGTGGCTAAGCTCTTGAGCCAGAGGCCAGTAAGAGAAAGTTGCAGGCTTTCTCTCTAGACTCTGTCCACCTGTGACTCCCCCGGAGCGAGGCCAAGCCAGATAGCCATTGCAGGTACCTTCCTGTCGATGAGAAGGTAGGGCCCTCTGTACTTGTAAGTGGGCTCTCTTGGGACCTTTAAGGATAGAAGACGCCACTTTTGAAATGGGATCAGATATGGTTGGGAGGGAGGAAGGACAAAGTGAAAAAAATCTAGCTCTGAAATTAACAAAATGGATCAAAAAGACAGTTTAGCAAAATGATTGAAAATTTGGGCTTTGCAGTCAGACTGTTTTGGGGTTCAAGTTCTAACTTATTTGCTATGTGATCTCAGACAAGCTACTTATCTTCTGTGCCTGAGTTTTCTCATCTAAAAAATGGAAAGTAATATAACCTACCTGGTGGGTCTGTTGTGAAAATTAAATAATAGGTGAAGTGCTTTAGGGTGGGGTATGGGGACATAGCAAATTGATATCTAATAATTGAGATCTAAAATAAAAGGATCAGGGCAGAGGGATAGGGCAGGTAATAGGTCAGACACAGCAGTTTGGGAACCTTGGCTTTTGTCCTCTTGCTGGCTTGGTGCTCAGAATGTCCTGTGAAGGGGCGGAGAGCCATCTGGCTAAGCAGTGCTGGGAGCAACTTTTGTCAACACTGCCAATCCACACACCACATGGCATTGCTTGAAAGGTGTAAAAGAAGGGACATCGTCCACTCCTCAGGGCCATGCAAGCAACTGGCAACAAGTTCCTCGGATAGAATGAGAGCTAGCTGGTCCACATGGGTAAAGTGCATAAACAAGAGGGAGGGAGGGAGGAAGGGTGTGTGTGAGAGAGAGAGAGAGATCACCAGACATCTTAAGCATACACAATGGAAAACAAATGTGTGGTATTCTGGAATTTAAAGCAAAACATCCCTAAAACAATCTACCACATCAGATAATTTTGGTTAAGATCAGAATGCCCGCTTTCAGCAGAAAACGGATTTGTGGGCTGGCTCGTGTATTCTACACGTCTGGCAAGCAGGCAGTGTAAAACTCGAAATGAGAGTTCTTGTTCAGAAAGAGGTTACCTTGGGCAGAGGCCTCCTTCTCAGTCCCTCAGCCCCAAACTGCTTAACACTAGCACATCATATTAGCTGTAAATGGTATTGACATTGTCCTTAGAAAGGAGGATTTCTCCACTGGAACTTGTTCAGACCAGGTCGCCGCCTAATTTCCATAAAGGTGTGCTGAGAAAAAGGTTAGAGGCCCTTCATCCTCTGCCACACCCCAGAGGAAACCAAACTCCCTCCCTTCCACCAGGGATGATAGGCACATGCTGTGCCTGTGTCAGAAGGAGAGAGCAGACAGCCGAGGTGCTCCAGACCTGCTCTGTGACCCTGGGCAAGTTACTTTACCTCTCTGAGCCTGTCTCTTCATCTTAACTGGGATGATCATAACTACCTGGAAAGGGTATCAGACAGTCTCACCAGCACTCAGGTTCAGAAGGGGTCAGCACAGCCTAACAGTAGAACTCTGGTCTCCCAGTATTCCTCTTCCCCCTGGGAAATCTCTCACCTGCTCCTACAGAGAATGTGCCCATTAGCCCTGCACCAGGCTGAGGCCAAGCTTGAACATTCAAACACAATTGCCCTAAAGAGCCAGTCATAGCAAGAGGATGGTACCCACAGGCCTTCCTCACTTTTCTCTCCAAGAGGCCCCCAAGTGCACTAGAATCCCCAGAAAGGGAGGCCACAGCGGTAGGGGCAGACCGAGCTTGTGCTTAGGACACCAGCAATGCAGGCAAGCCCAAGGAATCATGGGGAAAGTAAGCACTTTTTTGAACTTCTTTATGCTAATTTCACAATTTTGATTTTTTTTTTTTTAATGTTATGTAGGTGGTGGGGTAGGTGCCATAATCTTAATATTTAGGGCACTAAATGACCACAAGAGGTGGGCCTCCCCAAGGACCTGGCTCCTGGTTTCTCCAGCATGGCTAGATTTTTTTATTGTAGTTATCGACCTCTCAAGCAGCCACGACGTGTGGAAGAGAAACATGTAGTAGCGGGGGTAGGGGATGTGTGTGGAGAGGAGGCTTGTTAGAAACACGGATTCCTTGAGGAGGAGTCGACAAATTCATGACTCTCCCTAAGCCTCACTTCCCTTGTTTGCATGATGAAGGTAATAATACAACCAAAGTCTTAGGACCATTAGGAAAAGTCATGGGATATTTAATGTAAAGCTGTTATCGCAGTGCCTGGCTCATAGCAAGAGCTCAGAGGTCAGTTTCTGCAGCTGTTGTGGAGTCGTTATAGTACCTCTCCTTGGAATGTTTCCGAGATCAAGGTTGCCCTAAACATTCGCATTCATCCGCAACTTATTGCTTCAGTTCTGTGAAGCCACACCACCCAACATCGCTCAGAGTTCACATTTTACCATAAGGCTTCATCCCTTTCAGATGCATTAGTGGACTTGTCTTTCTGTCTGTCTACATCTGCCTATTTCGCAGATATCCCCAGTCTGGGAAAGATGGCTGGGGAGAGGTACCAGTTTTGCACTTGGCTGGAAATGGCCCCATAAGGCTGCCCAGTTGGCAGAGGCTCCCCTTGTGCAGTCTAAATGGGAATTCAGCAGGAATCGAAAGAAGTCTACTCTGCCTTCAGACCAAGAAGGTGGCCTCAGCAAGGATCACTCCTCATGCTTCCCCAAAAGGGCTGGATTCCTCTTATCTGGAACTTTCTTGACACCTGGAAGCAGGTTTCAAAGTGGGCAGAGCCCAAATCACCATTGCTTATGTGTTGACACCACGGGAAGAAAAGAGAAAGGGAGAGCTAGGGGTGCCTTGTCCCTGGAACCCCATGACCAGAGGCTTGAGACCACCACCTCTTCCAGCCTCAACAGAGGGAGAAATGGCGGTCGGCACCTGCCCTCCCTCTTGGCAGGGGTTTATGCCCTGCACCTGAATTGCCACAGCAGGCAGGTTAAGGTTTAGATCAAAGCATTTTGCCAAATCCTCCTTGTCTGGACCCGCCCTCTTGTCCCCCAAGAAAAGTTCTCAGGGATTCCCATGATTCCTTTCACCAGCCGGGCAGGGAGGCAGCACTGTGCTGGGAAGAGTAAGGCTCTGAGTTGTCTATGGATCTGCTTCACTGAGGTCTGCCTCTTGCTGGCTGGGCCTTCTTGAGCAAGTTGTTGCTTAACCCCTCGGAGCCTATTTCATCTATAAA
This sequence comes from Pteropus medius, assembly GCF_902729225.1. Classification (NCBI taxonomy): domain Eukaryota; kingdom Metazoa; phylum Chordata; class Mammalia; order Chiroptera; family Pteropodidae; genus Pteropus; species Pteropus medius. The sequence continues at coordinate 3,638,138 of NW_024345600.1, forward strand.
ATAAGGGAGACGAGAGGATTAAATGAGATAATGTACTTCAGTAACACAGAACACGTGTAAATTGTAACTGCTACTATTATACTATCTGTTTTCCTTTCCCAAGCCTGTGGAGGGATTGCTACAGAAAAGCCTGCCAGAAGTCAGGTCAACACTAAAGCTGAATAACCCTACAACGTCCTTGACCGCCAGCTTCTATGTGTATTCTTTACTTTTTTTTTTTTTTTTTTTAAATTTTAGCGTGGTTTGAAGAAGGGTCCACTCTTACACATAGTGGCAGCCTGGCCTAGGGAGAACACAGTCTGCAGAAATCGTGGCAAGTTTTTACCAAGAGTGCCCTGCTTCAGAGGCTGCAGGACAGTCGTTTTGGCTTCTTGGGCAGGAGCATTTGCAGGGCTGAACCTGTGTAGCAAATGCACATTTGGAAACCACTGCAGGTTCTAATGTGAGCCAATTATTATGACTTCCCAGGCTCAGCTGGTTCGAGGTGGAGTTGTCCAACCAATGTCTCTCTTGCTTCCTCCCTGCTTACCTGTCCCGTATCCTCCCCCTTAACTGTCACTGTGCAGCAGTTCAAGGTGTTCTTAGGCCCAGTCCCCGTGGCGTTTGAGCCCACACTCTCCAGATGGCAGAGTAAAGTGGAATAGTGAAATTCTGCTCCCCGTTGGGCTGAACCTGTGCGCTCTCCTTGACATGCACAGGAACCTTGAACTCAGAGAAAGCTCACACCCCCACTCCATGTTTTCATGCCCTTCTACACTGGCATTTCGAAAACTAATCTTCTGGATTCAGAACCCCCAAAGAGAGCTTTTCCACGTCTTCCTGATTGTTCCGTGTTTAAATGAAGGCCAAGAGCACTGGTTCTCAAACTTGAGCAAGCATCAGAATCATCTGGGGGTACTTGTTAAAACACAGATGGCCGTACCCCACCCCACTCAAGTTTTTCACTGAGTCAGTCTTAGATGGGGACAGCAAATTTACATGTCTAACAAGTTCACAGGGTATGCTGCTGCTGCAGCTGATCTGGAGACCACACAGAAAACTGCTGGCCTAGAAAAAAGTTTCCTAGTGGTCTTTGAGGGTACCAGCCTTTATAAATTTGCACACCACCCTAAGATGGGAGCTCGTTAAAAAAAGCCCCAACAGCAGAAGCTGTCTAGAGGTGGCCCCAGGATGATCATACTCGGAACGTTAAGGGAAGGACACATTCTCCGGAACTGTTCATCTCTGCAGCTTTTCATCTTGTCTCTAGTGAAACTAAAATTAGTAATATGCCTGGTTGATATCTTTAAATTCTGTCATGAACTTAACAATTTACTTGTGATCCTTAATGGAAGCAAGCCCTGACAGTTTTTTCTACTGAACAGAGTGGAGTTTGGTTTTTGTTGTTTTACTGTGTCGTGGGACCGGGTAAGGGAGGACTCCAAGACCTCTGCTCCTGCCTGCCCAAGTGGCTTTGCCCTTCCAAAGACAACAGCTCCAGCCTTCATTTGGAGTTAGGGGAGGAGGATGCAGGAGAGGATTAGAGGAGGCAACGGGGCTTGGGCGCCTGTTTGTTCTTGTTGGCAATGCCCAGCCCAGCCTCCTGACAGTGAATCAGCCCATCCGAGGCTTGGCAGTCAGTGGTGAGCAAGGGTTGCCATGGAGATGGGTGAGGCCCAGAGCCCACAGGTCTGGGTGGCCTGACTTGTTTTTAACTATTGAAGCCTGCGTGAGCATAAATTCTCTTATCTCCACTTCTGAGGCTTTCTTAAAGCGTGTCTGGTATTTTGGGGCCCAGAAAAGGCTGGTAGGGGAAACTTGCATCCTTGGTATTCAGTCTTGCTGGGCACCATGGGCAAAAGAGGTCCTCAAAGTCCAGTACATTAAAAAAAAGAAAAAAAACCAGGGCTAATATATATATACCTATATATATATATATATATATATATATATATATATATCCCTGAAGGGAGGAAATAAAGAGGCAAAACCCCCTCCTTCTCTGTGATCTGCTCCTTTAATAACTCCTTCCTGCAGAACTCATTTGCCCTTGGAAGCAGTCTGTGCTCCAAGGAAGGACAGAGGCCTCCAGTCTTAGCCAACAGTCTCCCTCTAACCTTCCTTCCCCGCTTTTCTTTGGCTGTTCCCATCTGATCCTAGCGGAGCTCCAGGAAGCAGTGTATGGGTGTGAAGAAGATAAATTTATCCATCTCCCCCACCACACAGCACTTACACTGACTCTCACTGAAACCAGAAAACAGAACCCCAGTGTCCTAAATTGCCTTGCTCCTGCCCAGCCACCTTCTCAGATCATAGGAGGACACACACTGACGTTTGCCAAGTGCCATGAATTGGCCCACTGTCGTCTTCTGTCTTTCTCAAGGGTCATTATTGTCATTTTCACTTTTTCCCTACAGAATCTGGCTAGCTATAGCATGTCACGATTTTCAGAGTGTTTTATATGCATCACCTTATTTAATCCTCACCTTTAGCCTAGGTCAAAGGCAGAACAGGTATCTTTTTACAAATGAGATCACTAAGGTTCAAAGAAGCTAAGGAAAATGTTTAATGTCATGAAGCTCCTAGGTGGCAATACCAGAATTAGACCCAAGTCCATGCTCTTCCACTAGTCCAGTCCTTCTCAACAGAGATGTGAAGCAGAATCAAGGCAGGTACATGTTTAGAATCCCCCCAGGTGATTCTGACATCCACCTCATGTAGACCAGGCTCTGGGCGGCATAAGCATGCAAGTGACAGGTGGCAGAGCCAGGGTCTCCTGCTCCTTGCTCACCATTCTTTCTATTAGGCCATCTGCCTCTTACTGAAAACTTTTGCAGCATCTGTTTGACCACAGGCTCACCAAAGTCACCAGACAGTCATTGCTTTTCCAAGAGGACAAAGGGACATAGGAATGAAAACATTCCTTCCTTCCCCTACCCCATCCTGTCACCACTGCCAGTCTCCAGCCCCTCCCAAAGTGGTGGATGTGACCACAAGTATAAGGCTAGCCCCAAAGAGAAACCACTGTGGAGAATGATGTGCTCTCTACTTCCTGGGCTTTCTGAGACAGCTGGATAGAGAACGTGTAATGAGTATTTTGTCCTTTTAAAAAAAAAAAAATTATTACTAGTCAGGTCATATTACAGAAGAAAGAAGGGACTTGGAGGAAAGGACCACCCATGACAGGAATTTTCTTCAAAGTGGGATTTGTCCCCCAGGCCAACATGGTCGTTTCCACCTGAGCGGCAGGATACGGTGCATCACGCACACACTGAAACCTTAGCAGCCAGTTGCTCTTTTTCCTCTTGTTACTTCCTCGTCTTTCTTCAAGCTAATTTAAGTGTTTCCGTCAGTAGGGTGACCTGCACATAAGTAACTCCTCAGGTTCTAACTGGAACCAGTTTTGCAAACTTGGCATGGAGTCCAGAGCAGCCAGGTGCCCCTAAGTGGCATTAATTACTCTTTGATTTTGTTTTCAGTCCTCCTTTGGAATTGGAGATATTTCCTTTAACTCCAGGTGTGTTTTAGTGTAAGATTTCTGGGCCTGTAGCAAGACCGGGTATGACTCACTGGAATTCTCATCTTTGCGTGGGTGCCTTTAGTGCCTTGTGCTTAGAGTGGTGAGAGAGGTGAGCAGGAAACTATTCACTGGGGGCCTCAGCTTGGAGCTGTGCTGGGTTTTTGTGTCTCTTGAAGATGGCATAAACTCCAGGCGACAGGATTACCTGTGTGCTCATTAAAAATCGGAGTGTCTAACTGGACTCCTTTTGGGAGTGAGGACTGGAGTGTGTGAACTTTTTATAAACTCTCATTTTAAAAAAGACTTTATGTGGACTTACCCCTACATCTCATTGTGACATTCATCACATGCCCTCATGGGTCTTTCTCAGTATTTTCTCTGGGCGAGCAATTTTTCCTTGTAGTTTCTGACTTTTGTTGTGGTATATTAGAAGATGAATCTGGAAGAAATGCCAGCTTGGAATGGAGGTCTCCTCCAAGGGGAGAAGACCAGGAGAGGAAATTCTGGTAGGTTTCAGAAATTCTGTCATTGAAGTAATCGTTCAATTATGGAATGATTATATACCGTTTTATTCAAAGTATGGATGGAGCAGGGGAGCTACTAAAATGACTAAGAAGTAGCCCTGCCCTCAAGGAGCATAAGCTCTAGTGCGACGAGCACACACGTGAGAGGAATGGAGGATGTGAGGATGCTGGAGAGAAGAACAGGTGTGGAGCTCACGGGATTGCATTTCCTGAGGAGGGGACCAAAGAAATGTTGATGGGAAGCCACCGGCCTAGGTAGACAGAATGGCATTCGAAGAAGAAGGACTTGCATAAGCAGAGGTGGGAATGCACAAGACTTATTTGAGAGACTTTGATTCCATCCATAGAGCAGGTGAGGAGGAGGCAGGGTTCGATGCTGTCATGCTGCTGGCAGATCAAAAAACGTAAGATGGAGCAAAAGTCTTAAACATTGGCCACCAACCTAAGCTGTCTACAGCCTTCCTCAGGTTGAAGGAAGAAAGGATTTGTTTTCTATTTGGTTTTTTTTTAGGATGGACAGACTTGCTCTTATGTGTTGGCAAAAGATGCAGCAGTGGCAGAGACGGCGTACAGAGGCAGGAAAGAGGCGGATTAATGGAGCAGGTTCTTGAAGGAGACAGGAAACTTAGAAAGAGAGGCCCCATCTTCTTTATATAGATGTATATACACTTTGAGTTTTAGAATACTTTCAGATCTACAGAAAAGTTGCAGAGATAATATAGAGTTCCTTTGTAGCCCTACCAGTTTCTCCTGTCATTAATATGTTATATTTCTATGCTACATTTGTCACAACTAAGAAATCGACATTGATACAGTACTGCTAACTAAACTAGACTTACTCAGATTTTCCACTGGTTTTTCCGGTAATGTCCTCTTTTCTGTCTCAGGATCCCATCCATGATACCACATGACAGTTGTCATGTCGCCTTCATCTCTGGTCTATGCCAGTTTCTGTCTTGCCTTGTTTTTCATGACCTTGACCATTTTGAGAAGTTCTGGTCAAGTATTTTGTAGAACATCCTCAATTTAGGTTTGTGTCATGTTTTTCTCATGGCCCATCTTTCTGAAAGGAAAAATGAGTTCTTTGAAGAAATAAAAAAATTTTCCAATAAAACATTGAGGTGAGAGTTGGAGGGAGAGTTGTCTTTCTTTCCCTGTACTATCAAATGGGTGAGACCATTTCTGCCCCAAAGGCAAAGGAGCTTTTCTCAGCAGGACCAGAATGTTTCCCTTTGGCTGTAATTGGAAATGAGAGGTGACCTTGGGCAGAGCCTGGGGCTGGGAGTAGGGGCACTGGACTTTTTACCTCTGTCCCCACCAGGCCAGTTGGTGATCTTGGGTAGGTTTGCTGTCCTCTTTCAAGGGCTCTGTGAGCAGGGAATTGTCTGAGCATCCACTCAAACCTGCTCAGATCTACGATGATGGGCAAGAGTGAGGCAGCAGCCGTAACAACTGTGTGGCCAACATTCCTGCCACATATCAGTTATTAACCTGGAAGGAAACCATCAACTTCTTGGCCTGTCAGACCCTATTTTCTTATTCTGTGGAGTCCCTTAATCATTGACTGGATGGCCTTTTTTCAAGGTCAAAGCTCTCTTTGGTTCTTGCTGGTCCCTTCTCATTTGGTTTCTCCTAGTATTCAAGTAGCTGGGGGCAAAAGCCAGGTAGGAGCTAGGGAGCCCCTCCGTGCCACACCAGAAAGTGAGCTCTCCCGGGAAATACTCTGAACTCCTTAGGTAGTGTGCTGCCTGCACAACAGTAGAAGCTATTACTAGATTGCACCAGTTACACTCACTTCAGTGGCCCTGTGACCCCCAGCCATCGTGACCCAGCCAACTGGAGCAATTTCTCCAATAGCATTACAGAAAATGGGCAGCTAATGGTTTACACAGCCTCTCCTCAGGCCATTTAACTCTGTAATCCAATCAAAAAGGCAGCAGGCTCATTCCTCTGCGATTTTGGTGAACCAAGTGTTCCCAGTCCAGCCCCAGACCTCCCTTCCCACTGGATTTCTTGAACTTCCCCCTCTCTGTAGTGAGGCTTTAGGCGTGAGACTGAGATCTGTTACTGCTTTTTTCCATTTCTCCAGAGCTGGCTGTTTTTCTTCTTCCTTACTCCAGGCAAGTGTTCTGGCTTTGACAACCAAGCAGCTTGCCGTGAGATTCAGGAGCTGGGGGTCCAGACCTGCGGGACCCCCAGCTCCTGAATCTGGTCTTGTTCTTGGCCAGGGTGAGGCCTGAAGTCTTTCTCATCCTGATTCCAGTTCTCCAGCACCGTGTCCTTCTTGCCACCTGGGCATGGAGACCAGATAAATGACTAACTTTGACAGATTGGCTTAGGACCCTTGAAATTATAACATTGAAGAGGTTTGACCATTGCAGGTTTTATTGGAAAGCTCTGTCGTGAGCATGGTGTCACTCCCAGACACCCAGCTCTTGCTCATGAGAGGCTTCTGTGCAGGCTGTAGCTCTCTTTCCTCTTTTGTAGCTTAGTTCTTTTGGACGGGATTGTTTTTTTTTCTTTCCATGGGGATTTGTGTAAGAATTTTCCTAGCAGAGGAAGGAGTCGGTGAGTAACTTTATCAACAGGGAGAGAAGATGACTTGAGGATAATTCTTTGATAAGCACAAGCCTAGAGCAGAAAGGACAATAAAGGATACGGCCTCTCTCAGGTCCCAGGTGCCCTGAGCGGTAGCACCACCAAGATGAGGGTGAGAAGGGAAGACTGAGGAAAAGGCTGGCGGCTAAGTGGTAATCAAAACTTAGAACTACCAAGTGTATGTGAGGCTCTAGCTTACAGAGTTCTTGGGTTGACACTTTCATGTCCACAAGGAGGCCAGCGGCTTCAGTGTTCCATTTTCCAGCGATCTGATTGGGCTGCCATATATTGGGGTGGGGGAGAGGAGAAAAGCATCACCTCCTTTTAACTTTCCAGGACCGTAGGGGAGCTAGGCCAGGGCCTGCCCACCACAGAGTCAAGACCCGTCTAGTACTTGGTGAGTGCTCGTTCCGTCTGCAGCATATGGGGATGTCCCACTGGGCCCCACCGTGCCTCTGCTCTAATGGCAGTGCTCCTGAGTCGAACTAGAGTGTCCAGACTGGGGAAGGGGGGAAAAACTCATACTCTCCCCCACAGAGCCATGTCTGCTGTCTTCGGATTAGCCCAGAACGCCCTAACTCACCTGCGTGTCTTTTGTTAATGAGATGCCACATCTGCTTGAACCCCAAGCTCTCAGCTTTGTTTTAACTCTAAAATTTCTGCTCCTTCAAGCCAGGCCTCCATGAGTTTTTCTTTGTTTGTTTTTATTGTTGTTGTTTTGTTCGTTTGTTTTGTGCATGGTCCAGCCTTGGGGCATGTGGCATTGGTGGTTCTCACTGATGTTTTGTGTTGCCTTTCTAAGATAAGGACTGAGAGGTTTGGGAAGGCGCGGAGTGACCGACTGTCCAAGGGCGGGGAGTGCAGTCCTGGCGACCCGAGTGCCGATTGTTTATTCTCACGATAACTTCTAATACTTGTAGTACTTCTAATATAATCTCCTTTATTTTTAGCCATACTTAAAAGGCGAGGAAGGGCCGCATCTCACCATTCCCATTTTACAGGTGGGAAAACTGAAGCAGTAGAACTCTAAGCCAGGAATCCCAGGCCCTCGCTGTGGAAGTTACACCCAGGCAGCACACGCCGCTGCAGCGCGGGCACAGTTTTGGCTCGACCGCAGGCGGAGGTCTTGGGTCGCCCTTCACACCGTTGTCATTTCCCTTCCACCCAGCACATCCAAACCCACTGCCAAGTCATGGGGAACAGGAAAGAGAGGCCGGTCCACACCACGGGCTGTCCCAGCTCCCGGGGCAGAGAACCAAGCTTCCTGAAGAGCAGGGCTCTGACATATAGGGAGCCTCTGTTGTGAAGAGAGTGGGCCAGCAAAACCCGGTGCACGGGCATTGGCCTGGAGCCCACGCCCTCGTGCGTCCAGCTGGCCACCACACTGCAGCCTGAGTCACTCCCCAGCAGGCCCTGGTACGAGCGTGAGAGACGGAGCTCAGCTGGTGCTGCTGGTGCTGCTGGTGCAGGAGGGCGTGGCTGGAGGCCACCTCCATGGGCATCTAGTTAAACAATGCCAGGCCAGGCTTTGGCACATCAGTTCTGTGCCTTCTTGGGGAAGTCTGCCCTCTAGGAGCCGGTATATCAACCTGCCCACCTATGAAATGGGACCTTCACAAGACTGTGAGATTACGTGGAGGTTTTTGTCTGATGTTTATTAGAATCACCTGTAAGGAAGCATGCATGCTCCTAAAACCTGGAATTGGACAGGTCACCTTCTAAGATTTCCCCGTGTGAAAAGGTAAAGGACCAAAAATGGACAACCTAGGGGAGACCCTGCTATGTCATTCGCTGAACAGTGTGGTCTGATAAGGAATCACAGCTGCCTCATTGATAAATGGGTGTGCCCTTTGAACAGCGTTTTTGTTTTATTATTGTATGGTATATACACATAGTGCATAAAACATGAGCTGTTTAAAGAATAGCTATGAAGAGATAACTACATCACTACCACCCAAGTCAAAAGCTAGAATATTGCCAGTGCCCCTGAAGTGTTCTTTTCTTATCAGAAATACTTCCCGCCAGCTACAGGTCACCTCTAACTTCACTTTATGATAATCACTTCCTTTTACTCCCTTTGTCATTTATATATACCCCTAACCGGTAATATTTAACTACATGGAATCATTATACGTGTTCTTGTGGTTCTTGCTTCTTCTGTTGAGCATCTGTGAGATGCACTCACAGTACTGTGTGTTGCTGCGTCAGTTCATTTTCACTGCTGTATAGTACTCTGTTGTCCATACAGTAGCCATGCTGTAAGTGTTTATTTCCAACTTACTAATATGTTTAGCAAATGGATTGATCTCCCCCCACTTGTATCCCCATACTACCTGCTGCTACTACCGGTGCGTGATGAGGGGCAGAGACCAAGGGTGGTCTCATCTTTGGCACTTGGACACCAAGTTTTCCCTGGCAGCCGGGATTAGCACCAACATCCTGTATTTCTTGCAGCTTGCCGGGATTGCAGTCCTTGCCATTGGACTATGGCTCCGATTCGACTCTCAGACCAAGAGCATTTTCGAGCAAGAAAACAATCATTCCAGCTTCTACACAGGTAAGGGTGGGTAGACTTGGTACTTCCCCCAGCTGTGTTGACCCAGAGCCTTAGCCTTGGGAAAGACTTGTGCTCTGGCCACGTGGCCAGTCCTGGCCAGTCTGTCCCTTTGGAACCTTGCTTTTGTGTAGTTATGCCCGTGAATTTGCATTTGACTGATGTGGTTTCTTTTTTAATGCTAAGTCTGGCACTTTGACCATTCTCAGATGTAAAGTTGGCTCTCCGAAAGTTGTTGCCACTCTTGAGGGTTTAAAGAACCTCCATTCTCATCCCTGATCCTCTGTCTTCATTTCGTGTCATCTTAAACTTCATCATCTGCCTAATTCAAGAAACTTTGCCAGGATTGTTTCGTTTTATATGTTTGTTTTCTAAAGTGCTTTTGCTTTAGGGCAAAGGTTTCCAATTTAAGCATAAATTGACTTAGCAGGATTCTTTGTACCCGCCTGCTCCTTGGCATTTTTTCTAGTGTCATTCTGCCACTTTTTACCACTGTGTCACTGTGTAAACTCTCTAAAAGGAGGAGGAGCACTGAGGCCTGTCAAGCACAATTCCCCAGTTTCTAAATTAATGCACAGAATCCGTGGCCTGGTTTGGAGATAGGAAACATCTCATTTGCGAGAAGCAAAAGCAGCCCCCTATTTTTAGGATGGTTGCTCTCATGTCATCAAGCTCAAAGTGCAAGTTTGGTCACTTCCTTCCCGCCCACCAAAGAAGTTATTTAAAAAAAAAAAAAAGATGAAGAAAACATCTGAAGAGACTTATCTCCCAGGCCTTCAGGAAGAGCGCAGTGGCTGCCAGCATGCGGACCCCTTCCCGCCTCCTGGAGGCCAGCTGTGAACAGACTGGCATAGCCTCTTGGTTACATGGCAGCCAGGCTATGTGGAGAGTTTCCATGCTATTATTATTCTTTTGTGATTGGTAGCTGGAGTTTGTTAGGGCGTGCCTCCCTATTGTGAGAAAGAAAGTGAGGGAAAGAAAAGCACAATGTATGTTTAAAAAAAAAACTACACACAGAGTTTTTAGGGAGCTGGTCTCATGGTGCCCTGACTTGTTTTAGCAACAGCGTGTTTTCTGTGAGTCTGCGGCAGGCCCGGAATGCTGCCCTGTGGAGCTGGAGCAGTGGGGGCGGGGTGTTGAGGGGAGGCCACGAGCACTCTGCATCACGTCATGTCTTGTCATGTTCTGTCACACCAGGGAGCTGGGCACCCTCTTCGGGGACAGCAGATCTGCTGTGGGAATGTGGGAATAATTGGCATCCTTTTCAGGTGGGTCGTCCTAAGGCGAGCCCCCAGCATATCCCACTCTCCCCACACAGTCATCTCCCATTGTTCTCTACAGAGAGCCTGGCTTCATGCTCCGGCCACTCCCAACGACCCGTTTCTATTTATTGTTATCTAGGACTCTGGCTAATTCCGTGTGTTTTTAGATGTGGGGGGTAAAGATCTCATTGGTGAGTGGATGGAATTGGGAGGAAGACATACATACATCTTGAATCCCTTTGTATGTCATTCACTGTCTCACACATGTCATATAATATAACCCCGGTAACTCTTCAGGGTATTTGGAATGATTCCCATCTCATCAATAAAGAAACCAAGGGCTAGAGAGGTTAAATAACCTGCCCAACCCCGTACCCCTCAAGAGGCAGGGCTAGGATCTAAACCCAGGCCTGGGAAAGCTGCTGTTTGTATTACCTGTGCTAGATTGCAGGTAGAGCTCTTCATGCAGTAATAGAAAATACCTCCACTGACTGGATGTTCCCTATGGGCGGGGGTGGGGCAGGGCTCTTTTGGCCTTTGACTTCGCCCAAATTATAGTCAGGAGAGAGAAGCCCCAAGCACTGGTGGTCCTTGCCAGCAGATGACAGGTGGGAAAGTCATGCAGAGTGTCAGGAGAGTAGTGAGCACAGGGTCAGGGAGCCAGGGCCTATCTCTGGGGACCTCAACAGGGTTCAGATCCCCCGGGTCATTGCAGGGCCACTCCCCGTCCCCCAATGGCCAGTGGTCCTACCTGAAGTGACCAGGACAAGGATTTGCAGGTACAATCCTGATGAGATGAGACACAGCAATTTCTAGTTGGGGGCCAGAGACCACGGCCCCCTTAGCTCTAACAGAGGAAGTGGACCCCCCCTGCCTGGGAAAGCTCTCAGCTTTGAAGACTTCATTCTGCTTGCAGAAGCCCAAGGAACAGACGGTGATACAAGTGACACTAGAACACCAGTCAGCTGCGTGGGCATGGGTCTGGCTGGGCCCTGCACTTCACCGAGTGCTTTGGGAAACTGAATAATTATTGTCCACGGGCAAAGGGCCAAGGAGGCTTTACTCTCTGTGCCCCCTTTCCCCCTCGGACTGTGACACCCGCCTTGGTATCGACCCATCATCCCTCTTCCAGCTGAGTGCCAGCTCCACCCCGCTCTATTCCCGACATCGGAGAGTGACCATCCTTTGCACAGGGTCACTAAACATCTGTAGGGCAACCTACAGGCCAGCTAACCATGCAGCTGTGACCCATCAGGAAACCCGAAGGACCGAGGGTGCCTTCTCCAGCAGGACTGCAGGTTTCAAAGTAGAGAATGCATAACCAGATGGAGAAGCAAGTGAAAAAGAAACTCTCCAGCATTCAAAACAGTCCGTAGTGAATCCAGAACAGCTGACAGACAGCCTTATATGGGCCTTCTCTGCAGTTCAGGCCCTGGGAGATTGAGCCCGTCAGCAATATCCATAATCCCAGGCTGCAAACGTGTTGGGGAACTTCATTTTCTTGGTCTCAGGCCAGCAGCTCTTCTTAATTCCTTAGTGTCCTCCCAAAACCATAGCTACTGAGTGAGGTAATCTGGGGGGCTCCAGCCAGAGGCCGTGAACACACCTCCTCCTGAGGACCATTCCCCTTTCATGACATGGTGCCTGATGATTTCCAGAACACATGGCATTGCCCCTAGGAACCCTGTTCCAGCTTGTGTCCTGGGGCAGCTCGTTTTGTCGCTCTGTGTCTTGTGTTCCCCCTTTTCTTCCTGAAACTGGCAGAGTGTACACACCCACACCTCTCCGAGGCAGGGAACTCCATGCTTGACAAATGTGGTGCTCATTAATGAGAACAGCCGGCAATGGGATGGAGAGGAACCAAGAGAGTGCCACTGGGAGCAAAGTTAGAGTTCCCGGGAACCCTGATTGAGTTAACTAGAGATAATAAGCTGTTCTAGGCAAGTGGAGGCCAGAAGCCCTGCCAGATTTTGTTCTGCACACAAACAGGTATGGTGAGTGCTGTCTGCAAGATGGGGTTGGGTTGATGACAGGAGGCTGATGTGTCCTCTCTCTAGCCAAAGCCGAAAGCTCTGATAAACAGGTGAAAAAAAAAATGCCCCATTTCTGCTGTAAAGGCCACCCTGGCATCTGTCACTGCTACACCAAGGGCTTTTTTTTAACTAGGCCTATAATTATAATGTCAGCCTGAAAAAAGCGGAATACACAGCCCTTAAGTAAATTAATACACTAATCCTAGAGAAGGCCCTGTGACGAATAACTTTTTCCATGAGTCAGACAGAAAGCCAACATTCACTTGTTTTATAAAGGGGAACGCTTTGTCATCTCTCATGGCCGGCCTTTGCTAACAATCTCGAGATGGAGGCTGGAAGGAACTTTGCAAGGGGAATCCCTGGATGGCCCTTTTAAGAAGCAGCCCCGAGCCCTGCAGTGGTCCCGTGGCTTCCAAGGGGGCTGCTTGTGGACGAGCCACCCTATACCTGCTGCTAAAATCCACATAAACAGCTGCCAGGGAAGGGTAAAGCTAAGATACCCCAGATCTGCAGCTGTCTGAGCAAGATTTAAAACCAACAAGACCCTTTGTCCTAAAGTCTTCATCTGTTGACCCCAGGAATGAATATTTAATATTAACCAAGGCCCATTAGGAAGATGTTTCTCCTCCTCTCTCTCTCTCTCTCTCTCTCTCTCTCTCCTCTCTCTCTCTCTCTCTCTCTCTCTCTCTCTCTCTCTCCCCATGAAATGCTTTTTCCTGTTGCAGCTCCCTATTCCTGCTAACTCAACTCCCTGACTTCTGCCAGTGTCTCTGGGCTTACGAACTGAGATCTGGGCTTAGAGAAAACACGTCTGTCTGTTCATTCCCACTCGACTTGATTTCGTGTGCTCATAAATCCCTTTTATCTCTTACTACCCCCTATTTATTCAGCTCCTGCTATGGAGCGCAAAGAAGTGACTCATCCTTCGTTGTCTTGTCCCAATGAGATGGGGAGAAACTGGGGCCCTGTCACTGCCTTAGCTTGCTAGTGTCCCCATGTCAGGGCCCCTCCTCCCACAATGCCTAGGTCTGGGGCTCCACTGCCTCTCTAGGACCAGCCTGTGGCCCCACAGTATTGGACTGCCTGGGAGGATAGAACTTGACTCGAGGACAAACTGCATTTGTCCCCTTGCCCAGTCTGGGCCAGGCGTGCACAGGAACAATACCCATATTCATACAACATAGAGGTTTGCCAGTAAACCCACGTGACTTGACATCACGACAGATGTAGGGGAAGAGAGGGAGAGGCACAAATGCTTCCTTGTGTCCTCTCTGCTCGGCGCTGCCCGTGAGCCTCAGCTGCAGGCAAACTACACGATGTGTCGCCTGCAAAGCCTCGGCCCCGTACTAGGGGTACGGATGTGGGACAGTGAAGTCACTGTGACACCTGCCAAGGGTTCTCACTGCAGTATCCTGTTGTGTATTGTGCAGAAGCGTCACAGACTCTCACTTTCAGCTTCTACTTTAAGGAAGTTGCCCTGGACCCTTAGCAGGAAGGGATCAGCAAGTATAGAAAGACTTACTACTGTGATTATTAATAATTGTCACTCATCCTTTGTATTCTCAAGATTAACAGTAGCTAGCACTTCGACACGTTCGAAATACATACCGCTTAATCCTCACAACGATCCCATGGTAGACATTATTACCATCCCCATTTTGCAGATAGAAAAGTGTCGCACAGAGATTAAGAGGCCTTGCCAGGGTCACAGTGCTGGCTTTCAAACCCAGGTGTTCTGGGCTTCAGAGTGGGTGCTCTCAGCATATGACAGCAGCCCCCTGGGGTTGGGTAGAAGGTGCCTGCAAGGCAGGGAGGCTCGGGACTTCTCTGCCAGTTTTTCCATGGTGCCTGCCTATTGGGGGAGTCAAGTAAGGGCACAGTCCCTCCAGAAAATAACAGTAAGATGGGCCCCTCTGGGCATTCCCTAGGGGTTATGGAGTGACTAGGGCCGGGGCACCCCCCACTGCATTGCCTGTACCAGGAATGTGCATTGTGTTGGGCATAGACAGGAGTTGTAGAAGTCACTGCCCTTCTCACCATTCCCTCTAAAATTGAGAGCTTAGAAACAGTGTCACTCACCTTCCTTTTAGCAAGAAGATCCTTTTCTCCCTTAAGCTGGAGTAACCGAATTGCAACTATAAGATCTCTTTAGTCGTTAATAAAGGATTTTTTGAAATTTTCTAGCAACCAACGTCTCGTTTGACTGATAAGGAAGTTGAGGCCTAGAGAGGGAATGTGTCTTACCCAGGGTGACACAGCAGTTAGTAGCAGAGTTGAGACCAAATCAAGGGTCTCCTGACCCCAAATCTATATTCTTTGCAGTAGAGCAAGCTACTCAAACCTTTGCCAACATGTGCCCTTGGGTGTTACCTACTGTGCATGCCTCACTGCCGTCTGCATCAGGGCGGGAGGCATCCCCTCCCCCTCCAGGAAGCAGGCAGAGCTGGCCGCCTGAGTGTACACTGCCCTGTCCTGCTGAAAAAGCATCCTCTTCTGTCAGGTAGAGGCCAGCAGGAGGCTGATCAGAGTGCCAGGAAGTTAGTCTGAGTTTGGAGGGTCTATTTTAATTTGCGTGATTGGATTCATCTAGCTGGAAATAGCTGACAAACTAGACCAGTTTGTGCCATGAGTAGAATCTGGGGGTTCCCAAGGATATTCTTTGTCCCTGTTAAAGGGTAATGGGCACCTTCCAGGAAGGCTGAGGGTAAGGTAGGAGTGAGGACTTGATGGGATGGGGTCCCAGAAGAGAGACATGGTGGGAAGGAGACTTAAGGGCAGAGATGGAGGAGGCTATTTTTTAAGGATAAGGTACTTCTTCCCTGAGATGGGGACAGTGAGGATGGGGTACAGCACAGTCATGTAGAGGGAAAAAGGAAATTGCGGGAACTATCTGGGCCTCCACAGTGATGTCTCCATGTCTTGACCTCTTTCCTCTCCCTTCAGGAGTTTATATTCTGATTGGAGCCGGCGCCCTCATGATGCTCGTGGGTTTCCTGGGCTGCTGTGGGGCTGTGCAAGAGTCCCAGTGCATGCTGGGATTGGTGAGTATCCCTCTGTGTTTCCCACAGCCACTCTGACTCAAAGGCTCCCTGCCCCCAAAATCCCATAGAACAGATGGGGTGGCATGGGGTAAAGAGGGTACCTCAAGGGCTAGCCTCCCCAGTGTTCCTCCGCCCCAGGCCCTGCCCCAGCCTCCTACCACGCAGCATCTTGTCCTCTTCCCCTGTGGCCATGCTTTCCTCCTCTTCCTCTCTGGAGCCTGTCTATCTATCACTTTCCTTTGGTGACTAAATGTCAGCACTTTGTTTGAGGACCATGTTTACTTTCCCCACCCCACACGCCCCCACCTGAATCCACAGATACCCTTGCCTTTTCTTGTTTCAGAATTCGTTAAAATTTTTCTCAAATTCCAGAGTGTATTTACTTTATTTTTCCAAATCTCTGTGGTTTTATGAGTGAGCAATGGTATTTTATCACTGGTAGACTCCTAACTCATTAATACCTTAGAAATTCTGGGGTCAGCTGTATCCCGTTCTTTCCTCCTGAGTAGGAACCTTTTTCTACTACAGCTTTCACTCCTCAGCTAGGCTTGACACTCACAGTTCTGTAAACTATTTCCCTGCCCCTTCCAGGCTGTTCATTGGTGTCTCCAGGTGTCCAATCCCCAGAGAGTTGTCATTCTTCTCGTCATTGTTGTTCTCCAGAATACCCTTTGCCTTTTCTGGTTGGCTAGGATTGCTCCTAACCCCGCCTCCTTTTTGCCTTCTAGTTCTTTGCCTTCCTCCTGGTGATATTTGCTCTTGAAATAGCTGCAGCCATCTGGGGATATTCCCACAAAGATGAGGTAGGTTTTTCCTCTAAGATCTCTTGGGACCTGCAGTGATATGGGTTTGGGAGTTTGGGGATGGGAGGTGATGCAGGTAGAAGGGTATCCTGGCAGGCCACTTTGGTCATGCCTCTTATTTTACCGTGTTCCCACATGCCCCTTAGAACATGAGCCACCCCCTCACCACCCGCCCGGGCAGGAAATGGGAGCGTTTATACTACCCTGTGCAGTATCGTGCCGACCACTGCTTCCAGCTCCTTGAATAGTGCTGGCACATAGTAGATGTTCAGGAAATAGTCATTGGGTCTGTGTATCTCTGTGTGTATCTCACACTTCAGCAGCCCTTCCCCCCAACTCCTCTGGAAAGACAGCTTAGGAAAACATAGCTTTCTGTGGTGTGGACACCATTGCTCCTTTACCTAGTCTATAACTGTTTGCCACCATGAACTGGCTGCTATGCAGGGTCTAGAGATGCACGAGCTGTGGTTCCCACTTTAAGAACCTTTGCCACCTAATGCGGCAGAAAGACATGTGTTTGATAGGTGTTATAGAATTCACTTATATCCAAAAGTTTCACGGGATTCGAAAGAGTAGGGTGGGGAAGGGAAATCTCTTGGCTTCGTGGAGGAGAGGGCGCTGACCTAAACCTTGAATGAGAGATAAGGCTTCAGGAGGAAAGTCGGTGGGAGACAGGGTACTTCCAGCCAAAAAAGGATCTGAGCACAGCTGGGCTTGGGTTTCTGTGGGGAGCCACCAAAGAGTTATGGACCAGGATGAGCTGTGTTTGAGGAAGGGCTGTCTTGTCATATATAGCAGGAGAGAGAGAAGAAAGACACTAGATAGAGGAACCCTGTTTTGTCTTGTTCTGTTTTTAAAATGGTTTAATTCAGATAAAAGAAGCTGCAGTTGTAGAAATAGGAAGGGATAATTATGAAAGATGCTGAAGAAGAAGTGCTGGATGTCGATCAGTTAATTGATGTTGTAGGGGAGGGGGGACCAAAGGACAGGCATCCGTTAAATTAGAATGCACCCAGTTATAGGAGAATGATAATACGTCCTTTCTATTACAAAAAATAGCTAATACTCATTCCAGATTTACTCTGTACCAGATACTGTGTTAAGGGCTTAACATGCAATGTCACGTTGAAATCCTTACAGTAACCTCTGAGGTAGGGATTATTATAATCTCCGTCCTAAATATACAGAAAGAGATGTGAAGAGAGGTTTGGTTAATTGACCAAAAGTCACACAGTCTCTAAGTGAAGAACAGAAGATGGAAGCCTGAGGAACTGGCCAGATCAGGAGTAGGACCTGTTTTTATTCTTTAGATCGGGAAATTCCGTTTTGTCCATAGATAGAAGGGAAGGAGCCAACTGGGGCTGAAGGGACCAGCCATAAGTACAAGAGAAGGCAGAATGGCAGGAGCTGTTCCCAGAGGATGCGAGAGGGGAGGGAGGGGCCCTAGAGATGCCAAGAAAGAGGCAGTCTGCTAGGTAACGTTTTTCCGAGTATGGAAATCTGTCGGCTGCTCACGAACAAGGTGGAACAGGTGACATCTGTTCATGAAAACGTTTGTTCATTTGTCCCTCATCTGTCCATTGTAGGTGATTAAAGAACTCCAGGAATTTTACAAGGACACCTACTTAAAGCTGAAATCCAAGGACGAGCCCCAACGGGAAACGCTGAAAGCCATCCACTACGCGGTATGTCGTCTTTGCAAAGACTCCAACCCTTTTTCTGACCCGTCTTCAGAATGTTTGCGCACATGGGGTACTTGTTTACCAGACCAAGTACATCTCTATTTTAATCATTTTTTTTTTTTTTTAGTTTGTTTCTCTTACCTCCATCCCTGCCTTTCTCTCTGCAGTTGAACTGCTGTGGTATTGCTGGGGGAGTAGAACAATTCATCTCAGACATCTGCCCCGAAAAGGATATACTCTCGAGCATCTCAGTGAAGGTAAACTTTAAGAGCAGGGCTCTTGTGCCCCTGCCCACTTGCTCTGGGCAAATCCCACGAGGGTAGAAGTGAAATGTGTCCTCTCGATCCAGGAGGCTAGACATCCAAACACTTCATAAATACTTATTCCACCTGTGAGAATCCCAGAGTGGCCATCTCATTTCTCCCCTGCCCTGGGGCTTCTGTGTCCTCAAAGGCAACAAACCAAAGGCCACACCAGGGAAATAGCAAAGTGTTCCAGCTGCCTGCAGTGATTTGGCACCTAGAACCGCCCATTGCTGCCCCATGATCAGCCTCCCCCAGTACTCAAGCCATCAAAGACAGGTGTGCTTTGAGTCCTGGACTCTTGCTTTTTAGACTTATAAATGGCTCAAGCTAGAGCTAATGTCCAAACTTCAGAATAAGAAATAGACCCAAAGCAGAGACTTGCCCCTCTTTCTTCCGATTTCTTGCCCAAATTTTAGAGACCCACTACCTATATTTCTTGGTCCTCCTTTCCATCTACCAGCCAAGACACCTGAACATTCCTATCCCCACCCTTTCTCTGGGACCATCAGTGGTCTGGGTGTGAAACGGGTACCATGGGAGGGAGGAGGTGTACCCGGAGGAGGGGAGCAGGGATCACGTGTGACTGGGGTCTTGGTTTTTCCCCCTAAGCCCTGCCCTGAGGCCATCAAAGAAGTCTTCCACAACAAATTTCACATCATTGGCGCGGTGGGCATCGGGATTGCTGTGGTGATGGTGAGTGTCCCATACTCCAGGAGGGAATGGTCCTCATAGTGATTGACATTAAGTGCATGCTCTGGCCAAACACTATGTTAAGTGCCACACATTTATCAACCAATTGAGTCTTTGCCATACCTATGAGGTGGGAACTATTAGCATTCCCATTTTAGAGACTAGGGAATGGAGAGACAGAAAGGTTGAGTAAGTTGATCAAAGTCTCTGAGCTCATGAGTGAAGCATTTGGGATTTGAACTCAGTGTGTCTCCAAAATCCATTCTCTTAATTATTAAGGTTCACAGGTAAATGTAAGGTGATAACCATTTCTGCTGGTCTTCAAACCATGCATAGGTTAGGACCGTACAAGGATATAAATCATCCAAACCTGTTCGTTATCTCATTATCCTGGGATAATTTTCAGAACATGTTTTCATCAAGCACCTGCTCTTTTCCCTCAGACAGTAGTTCAGTAAAAGCTACAGGGATGGGAACTATTTCACCTCCCCCTATAGTCTGAAAGGCAGCAAGGGGTGGACACCCATCAGGAAGCCTGAAAGCTCTCTTACTAATCAGCCCCAGAAACCATCAAGGGTCAACAAGATTCCCTGGGATCTCTTCCTTTCTCCCCAGGAGGAAGTGATGAGAACCCTTTAGGGGAACCCTTGCAAAACTACCCCAAAAGAGAGAATTGCTTCCTTTCTCAGTGGTTATGTGTACCTCTCATCTGCATCTAGAAAGGCTTGAAGTAGCTTTCAGTAGAAGACATTAACAGTACCTTTTAAAATAGAATGTAAAACACACAAATACACAGAGGTGGAAACAAAAGTACCAACCTGTGTGGATTATTGGAATATCTGGAATTTGAACATTCAGTTAGCTCTGAGCTTGTTTCCCCCTTCAAGTTCTCCAGGGCAGGTGCTTGTGCAGTTTGCACCAGCAAGTGGCTGCAGACTCTCAGAATCCCACCAGTCAGTGATCCTCCCCATTATTTAGCCTACATCTCTCCTGCTTTGACATGTAACTTTGGCCTCGTGGCCACCATTCTCCTGATCCTTTGTCTTGGCCTGAATGACTCATGTCTTTTCCTTCGCAAAACCACCCTGTTCCACCTGTTCTTCCACCCTGTCTTCCAGATATTTGGCATGATCTTCAGTATGATCCTGTGCTGTGCTATCCGCAGGAACCGAGAGATGGTCTAGAGTCAGCTTGTACTCCTGAGCAGGAAAGTTTACCCCTGAAGATTGTTAGTTATTTTCTTGGGGTTTTATTTTTGTTTTTTTGGTTTTTTATCATTTTTTTTTTTTTTTGCCACTAACTTTAGTATTCATTCTGCATTTCTAAACACATACAAAAGTTATTCTGTGTTTATCTTTTTAATGCTTTATTCAATATTGATATTTGTAGTTGAGAGATTGGGGGATTGGGTTTGCTTTGGTTTATAAATTTTGGTTATTTGTTTTTGCTTATTATGTTAAGCAGAAATCCTGCAATGAAAGGTACTATATTTGCTAGACTCTAGACAAACGATATTGTACAGAAAGAGAATTTTTTTTTGTCTTTAAATAGATAAAATATGTCTATCAAATTTAATCAGATTGTAACTTATGTTGAAGACAATTTGATACATAATAAAAGATTATGACAATATCCTGGACCGGTTTTTGTTTTTGCCTCCTTTATTTTTTTTAGAGCTCATTTCTCAGATGTCTTTCAACTGCTGTTTACATTAACTGCATTTCCATGAGAAGTAGGTTGGAAGGTTGATGTTCCTACTTTCCTAAGGAAGAAATCGAGGCATGGAGAGAGAGAGGGATTTTGACCCAATGTCACACCATTGTTAATAGAGTGAACACTCGAACCTAAGCCAAGACTCTTTCTTGCAGCAGTGTGTCGTATCTTGGGGATGCAACAGTAAATGTGAGTCCCTGATGGCAGGGACTTTGCTTTATTCGCTGCTGTACACCCAGCACCTAGAACCTAGTGTCTGGTGCATAGTAGCAGCTCAGTATTTGTTATCAATATTTGTTGATTGATAAATGAGTACATACCCATTAGGGTTTAATCCAAGAAGCAGAAGATTAAATATTATATATAGACTGAAAGAAAACCAGTAAAATGCAGCTAAGCCATCAAATCAAATATACATATATATAAATTATGTATTTATACATATGAGAGAGAGAATTCGTTATAAGGATTTGACTTTACTCAATCATGGGAGCTGATTAAGCAGTCTCTGTAAGGCTATCATCTTTGCTTCTGACACTGGATCTTGAAGCTCCCAGGACAGATAGGAAGAACAGATGGATGCTAAGTGGAGGAAGGCAAGAACAAACTGGAACTCACACGCACAAGCCCATAAAGAGACAAATCCACATCCGCTCTTGTTTCTCTGATGTTGGTGGTGTGAGTCCTGCAGAGGCTAGAACTCTATGTAGTAGAGCTAAACACACTGGCCAAGAGTTGGAGAAGCTGAAGTGAGCCAGCAAAAAAGGCAACCATCTGAGCTACAAATGCTTCATTTCCCTTCTCCAGACCTCCCATGAGGATTTCTTGGATCTCTTTTCTGCTCCACTCTAACCAAAAACATTCAGGAAGGAGCATGCTGGGAAGGTTAACCAGGTTGGCCACTCTCCAAGCCACCAGTGTGGGAGACATAGTCCCTGCTTGGAATGTCCACAATCTAGTGGGCAATTCAAAGGCAGGCATTTGCAACAGAGTGAAATAAACACCATGAGAGGGTGAGTACAGAGGCATAGGAAACCTGTTTTTATTTTCCACTCCTTAATTCAGTTTGGGTTCTTTCTTAACATTTAAAAAAATTCTCAATGCCAGCATTAAAAAAATTCAGAACACTGGTGTTCCCTGGCGGCATGATTCACAATAGCCGAAAGGTGGCAACAACAACCCAAATGTCCATCAACAGATGATGAATGGATAAATAAAACATGGTATATCCCTACACTGGAATACTATTTCACCCTAAAAAAAAATGAAATTCTGACACATGCTACAACATGGATGAAGCATGAAGACATTATGCTAAGTGAAATAAGCCGGAAACAAAAAAACAAATACTATCTCAATTCACCTACATGATGTACCTTGAATAAATTCAGAGACAAAGTAATTGTAACCAGGGGCTGGGGAAAGGAGAAAGGGGAGTTCCTGTTTTAATGACTACAGAGTTTACATTTGGGATGACGAAAAATTTCTGGAAGTGGATGGTGATGATGGTCGTACAACATTATGAATGTACTCAATGTCACCAAAGTGTACACTTAAAAATTGTTGGAATGGTAAGTTTTATATTTACCACAATTTAAAAAGAAAAACTCAGCTGGGTTAGCATCCTTGAGTTTTGTTGCTGTTCTATGGCCCCAGGTCCCCTATAAATTTGAGCGTTTGCGGGCTAACTGTACTGTTTGTGGAAATTATAGGTCAACGGTTTGTTTTATGTTAGAGTGAACGAGACTGTCGTAAGTCGTGGCATCAGAATCCCGGCTTCATTCTAATATCAACAGTTAGTGACTGCTGCTCCCTCTAGGAAAAATAGGTCCCATATACACTTCCACGCTACTTTGCAGGAGGTGGGTGGAGTCAGTGTGAGGGTTTGCTACTACTTAAATCGAGGAATACCTCTGGGTTATACCCTATCTTACAGTTTGTCATAAATAAGAGACCAATTGGCTAGCTTAAGCAAAAGTAAACTATTAACAACATAGGTGTAATATAAAATAATATTGAATGTCAACTCATTGAAAATTAAAAATTAAAAATTTTAAAAAAATGGTGTCTCATGGAACTCAAAAAAAGGAAACAGTTGAGCCAAAGAAAGATCCTAGAACTGAGGACGAGGAACTCCTACAGCCCCCCACTTCTGTGTGCTGTTTGCTCTCCAAAGAAAGTTGTCTCTGCCACTTGGCCCACGTGGGGTAGGAAAAGGGCTGGTCCTCAATTCCTAAGCGTACAGAGACAACCTCTATTAGCCCCATTTGAAACTTCAGGAGAGAATCTCACCCACTTTCAGTCAAATACATCTCTGTCCAGTCAGCTGGCAAGTAAGGGGAGGATTGCACATGGTAAAGACCCAGTCCCCTCAGACCTGTAGACTAGGCCCAGGCTCCAAAGAAGAGAGACCATTGAGAGCTTGTAGTCACCTGGAAAGAAGCCAGCTGGTCTACCCTGCTGTCAATCCAGTGAAAGGAGCTTGCCCCAGATCCAGGTGAAGCTCTGGAGTTAAGGCAAAACCAAGATGGTCTATAGCTCTCGGGAAGGGCTTTTGGAGCAAAGACCTTTAGGAAATTTTAGGTCACAAAAAGGCAATAGACTCTGCCAATAGCGACAGTATCTGTAGGTCAGAAAGTTTCCATGAGCAAAAGAGGAATACAAAGCCAAATAGGTTGACCTCTTGGTTCAACTGTTAAAAGCAGCCCAGGGCAACAAATCTGAATTGAAACAGCTGGATAGTAAATGGTTATTAATTCACCGGGTGCCCTTTAAGGACTAAAAGTGCTTTAAAATCCCCAAACTCCTGGCACTCTCCTCACAAGGGCCACATCTCCACATCCTATGACCTCTACAGTGGAGTCAAGTGGTGCAAGGGTAGAGACAAAACTCCAGGTACACCCCAACACTCATTTCATGCTGCCATCATTTCCCTTGGGAAGGGGGTTTTGACTATTGCATTAGGACACTCCAGGAATACGAGGAATATTTATTTCACTCAAAGTTAGGCTAGGGCATCTCGTGAGCTTCATGATCATAAGACGGAGAAGTATAGATGGACTTACAGCACAATTAGATCCATAGCTGGGCGAACACCCCCATCCAATGAGAAAGGTTTCTATTAGTAGGCTAGGGGGCCCCGGTTTGCCCTATCCTGTCAATGTTTTAAGTGACTTGGAATATTATTAAATATTGTGGGTTTCACGAAGCTCTGAGGAATAGCCAGTCATTTGGGTAATAGAATTATGGTTCAAAAAGATCTCAGGGTCTAGAATAATGAATTATGACAACCAAAGGATATATCTTAATAAAATAAGTAAATGAAATTGAGCAATCCACAGTCCCTGCTCCTTACACTTCAAGTAGCTTGAGTAAGTTAAGCATATGTTTGGCTGGTTAGATAATAGGGTATTTTTTCTCATATATTATGTCTGGAAGCAACCACAGGTATTGAGTTAGCATCTAAGCACTGTCAAAGATGGTGTCTCTTATTCTCTTTGCTTTTCCTTCCTGGTCACAAGGTAGCTGCTGCAGCAACAACCATCTCTACATTCAGGAAGCAGGAAGTAGGGGAGAAGGACAAATGCTCACTGCAACTACCCCTCTTAGCTGAAATGCAAAAGCTTTCCCCAACAGACTAGAAGCCAACATCCATTTGTGTATCATTGGCCAAAATCTGTCACATGGGTACTCAAAGCTATAAGAGAGGCTGAAAAGATGAGTAGTTCGTTTTTCCAATCTACATTGAAGGTGAGAAAGGGACAAGTGAATTGTGAGTATTTTATTCCATTTTATAGTTGGAGAACTTGAGATTCAGAAAAGTCATATATTTGCCCCAAGATAATGCAGTTAATATTCCAGATACACGTTTGATTCCAGTATTATTACATGTTTCATAGAGGGGTGCCTCCCAGGATTAATCTCACAGGAGAAAATTTAACAGGAGCAAACTGGAACATCCTTTAATTGGACGAAGTCATTACATAAATGCAGTATGGAGAAAACAATTTCATTTGGGAAAAAAGCATGGAAATGTAGCTTACCACAAACTTAAGCGAAAACTGTGAGGTGAGGCTGTTTGGGGCTCCATCCAGAGAGGTGGCTGTCCAGATGCAGTCAGGCCTGATGGTAGTATGATGCTCCAATATGGAGCCACTGTCCTTAAAAAGGAAGCTTATCAATTACAGAGACCTGAAGGGGACAGACCTTATTGAGGAGGAGCTTCAAACTCTGTCATCCAATAGGAAAGTGAAGAACCAGGGAATTCTAACTCGGGGCTGGAGAGGAAGGAACAAACAACACAACGATCTCTGTTTTCACATATCTAGAGGGCTATAAGGCGAATCAGAGGTGTATGTTGTCTCAGAAGCCACAATGAGAACTGATGGGTGGAATCCACGGGAAAACAGATTTTGGCTTAATACAAAGAAAACTCATTAAAACTCCTTAAAACTAGGGCTATCCAACAGAGGAGAGGCTCCCTAGGAGTAGTGAGCCCCAGGATGAACTCCAAGAGAGACTAGAGATGGAGTTGTGCCAATTCTTGCACTGATGAGGACAAGGAATTCCTAGATCTCTTCTATTTCTAAGTGCTTATAAAGATGTAGTTCTCCCAACAAAAAAAATATTTTTTTCTTCATTATGGGGTAGAAAAGCTGAGGGGAAGACCTCTAATAAAGGTTAAAGTAATAGGTACAGTGACTATTTCTATGGGCAACCCTAAAATATTTCAAAATAATGTTTTATCTCTGAAATTGTTGCGTTTTTTTTCACACTCAGTGCCACTCAAGCTTTTCAAGATGTGAGGAAGAGAGCACCAAAACCCTTAAACCATGGGGTTTGTTGGAAGGATGTTCAGCATCTCGGATCCTGTACCATGACTTCTGAGTTTCTGTGTGTTCTAGCCTGGATTGCGCAACCGGCCAAGCAGAGACCTGAGACAGTGAGTTGTCCCAGCTCTGCATATGGCCTCTGTCCCCCCAACTCCACCCCAGTAACTCCACTTCTTTCTGCATCTCACATTCAAGCTTCCTTAGCAGAAAGGATATGAACAGGTCATGTGGCACCACCCAATAAGAAGCATCCCTATTGTCATCTCTTGTCAGGACACCAGTCCCTGGCCTCAGTGCTTTTGGCTAAAGGAGAAATATCAATGTTCAGGATGCCCCGTGGCATTCCAAGCACAGGAAGTTAGGCAGAAAGAACTTCCTGGGACACCTTTCCTAGTTAGAGCTGTCTGGCTCAAGGGCTACCTAGGACAGCCACCCTAGAGAGGTCTTAATACCCCAGGGAGGTCTGCAGTGGAATTCTTGAAGTAAATAGGCCTGTTGAGTGTTGCTCTCCATTAATAAGTGTGACTAAACTCCAAGAGAAGTGGGATTATGCATGTGGGTCTTTGAGAAAGGGAAGTTACAGAAACGGTCTGTGGACAATGGAAAGTCAATGGCAGAGTCAGCTGCAGGTCCATGGATCCCAAGCCAGGGATCATCAGAGTCTAAGGACTTTATTCCTCTTCCTCCACCAGTCCACCCCCACCTGCCCTCGATTTTAATGCTGGCTTGGAGAGGCCTGAGCAGCTAATGTAATAATTTTCACTCAAGCATTGGTCGGCAAACCCCTGGAGAGCTAATTCAATTTCTTTCATTTTAAATTGGATTTCCCCAAACCATCTGCTTCCCCTGTGGCAATGCAGCCAGGATCCGATCTTATCCCAGTATAGAATCTCCACTACTCTGAAAGGAGCCAGAGCTGAACTTCTGTGACAGAGAGGGACCCGAGGAGCTTTTCTAACACACTCTGCAAGGACAGCATTAGTTCAAAACCTCCTTGGAGCTTCCCAGATGAAATCCAGCTCAAGAGTCAACCAGCGGCCATGTCCTCTCAATGACCTCCTCCAACACCCCACCCCTCATGACCAGCTCCTACAATGTCACATGCCCCCTCTTCCAAATGTGCCCTGAGTGATCGGCAAGGGGTTTCACTAGCATGGAGACAGCTCATTTAGCAACTAACTGGCGGCATTGGAGGCAGATACCACAGCAATAACATAGGCACATGCAAGAGAAAACACAGGATGATTAGGATGATTAGGATGATTCCCGAAAGAAGTGATTAGGATGATTCCCGAAAGAAGTGACAATTTTCTCAACCAAGAGCCCAAGGATCTGAACCATTGATTTACTAAGTCCCCTAGACTAAGGGTCAGATCACTTATACATTTATTTGGAACCTCACATGATTTAATAAAGGTGATACATTACCAGACTCATCGGGTATGAACATACAACATTCTGTTTGGATAATGGCACAGGTGCCTTTTTGTGTGGCAGTAACGAGGTCCAAGGCCATCCTATTTTGGAGGGCAGCTTTTTTTCTTAGAGACATTTCAGTGTTTAGTAAGGACAGGTTTGCTGGGTAAATTTAGTAAGGGCCTCTGTGTGTGCTATAATGTCCTCTGGGCCAATGGAAAGAACAAAGACAGCAGCCAAATGGTCACACCACTGGAAAATAGAACGAGCTAACCTGGCCTTGAAAAGAAGAGGTTGGCAGCTGTAGAAACTAGACCTGGTTGTATATATGATGATACATGTTGGCCAGGGAGGCAGCACCGTCAAGCATGAGGATATGGACTGGGGATCGGATATGCCAGATCAGAACCCCTACCTTCTCCCCTCTTTCGATGGTTCATGTTCCATTGTAGGTATTGTGTTTCAACAGGTTCAGCTTACAGCAGGACAGAGGGATCCCAGTGGAGACTAAGCAGTTCCCCTTTATCCATGGTGCAAAGGTAACCCACCTAATTCAGTGGGATGTCCCATTGCAAACTCTAGTAGACATCACCTTCCTTAGGCCTGATGGGGCTCGGTGTTCTCAGCAGCATAGCACGTGATCCATGGTGGGACTCAGGGCAATGGCTGCTTCCCTCGACTTCCATTCCTTCATGGAAGGTGCCATGGCAGCTGTCCCCAGGCTGCATATGGGACAACAGGCCCTCCTGGTTGATCATTCAAATGCATTAAGGTCTGAGACAGTACTTTAGTTCAGCGGTCCCCAACTTTTTTGGCACCAGGGTCCAGTTCTCCTGTGAGAATCTAATGCCTGATGATCTGAGGTGGAGCTGAGGCGGTGATGCTAGCGCTGGGGAGCGGCTGCAAATACAGATGAAGCTTTGCTCACTGGCCCACCGCTCACCTCCTGCTGTGTGGCCCTGTTTCTAACAGGCCAGTACCGGTCCACGGCCCGGGGGTTGAGGACCCCTGCTTTAGTCTACCCAACCATGTGGTTTCACCTGTTAATGATTTGATCTGCTTCTTTAGTATTCCATTTTTCTTCTCCACTAACCCTGCTGTTTGTGGGTCATAGAGGGAGGAAATAGAACCTCCATTCACTATCAGACTCTTTTGCTCAGTCCTGCATATCATGACCTTTGACCCCCGATCTCCATCTATTTGATGAGAGTACCTGCAGGTGGAACTTAGCTTTTCTAATCCCCTAATGGTCACAGCCTGTTTTGCCCCATGACAGAGGAAAGCTTAGTTTAGACCAGATGCAATGTCCGCACAAACCAAGGCATATTTAGAACTATCCTTCAGAGGGAAGGGGCCAACATTATCAATTTGTCAATCCCTCATTGGTTGGAAACTCTGGCAGGTGGCCCCACACTCCTTTGGCTGTTGACTTGGACATTGTTTATAAAACACAGGTCCCACCGTTACTGCATTAACCAAGTCACTGTATTTAAGGGCAATCCGGCATCCCCGCAATATGCCATCCCACCTGAGCATTACATAGGATCAATGGTCACTGTGAATAAATACTTAGTTATCCATTTACCCAAAGTGACAGACTTCAAAGGCAAATACAAAAAGTTAGATAGTTGTAAAAAAATTCAGCTCTTTTAATAGAGAAGACTCAGTTTTCGTAAGTATTCAAAGACCTGATAAAGACACATGAAGCACAGGAAACGATTTTGATAAAATACAAAATCTTTTTTTTAAGCAGTTTACTTAAAGGTAAAGAATAACCTTTTACAATCCCATCAAGAACAAAGCAATAGTCCAAGAAAACTATTTCCTTAGCAGATGAAAGAAAATTAAGTTTCAGTTTTATATACCTACACCTCGATATCAAAGCTTAATTTTCTTTAGGCAAATTAAATAGAGCTCTTTTACAAATCAGTTTTGGCAATGCCCTCTGGAGGTAGAAGAACATCAGATACAGGTAACATATATCCATAGATATACATAAACATACAGACACACACAGAGACCCCTTCCATAACTTTCATTTTAAAACCTTAGCCATGAATCAGGAACAACAATGCAAAACTCCGTAGTTTATAAATAACAGTTGAATACAAATTGTCTCTGGCAGATGAACAAGATAAGTTTACCCACTCACATGGCTAAAGCTTTTTACTAATATTTGTGGAGAATACTTTTAAGATCTTATGAAGGTCATGGACTAGATTTTGGGCAAGGGAGCTTCTATGTCAATCTGTATTTTAAAAAGCCTCTCCTCCCCGTCTGTGGGTAGTGTTTGGTTCTCTCCTGGGGTGTTTACATTTCAAGGACATGGTAAGATTTACAACTTCAGGGACAGAGAAAAAAATGTAAGTTTTCTCCTAGGCATTTTGGGGTAATTCTATTTAAAATTTTCCTTTATATCAGAAGTCAGGAGGGCACTCTGTCTCTTTCATTGTCAAGCACCACAACCTGCTGCCCTTTGCTCTCCTCACTTTCCCAGGGGTTCTACCTTTTAGCTTTCTAGTTAGGCTTTGTCACAAGCGCTCAGGCCTTAATCTGCAGCAGCTTCTGGCCTCCTAGCTTTGCAAAACAGCACAATTAGGTCTCTAACTTATTATTTTGCTCTCCCACCTTGTCTGTTAGCCCTAAAGCTAGCAAAGTGGTGGACACCTACACGTCCTTCTCTAACCTCGGCTCTTCTTTCAACTTTTAAGTAGAGCTTCAGCCTCTAGTTGGGCATTAGTGGCCTGCCAAACTGCCTGTAGTAGAGGCCAGGCCACTGTGGCAGCCATTTGTTTCCCTTCTTTGCCTCAGTGTGCTGTGTGCCATTCCCCAAATAAGTACATTAAAGCAGCCGGCATTTTCGGGGTCCATAAGTATCTGGCATATGAGCTCCTCCACTCCCCACACAGAGATTAATGGCCGACTCACGATTTCCTCAGTGGATTCCTCTTTCCCAAGGCCTCTTTCTTTGGTCTCCTGGCTGACTCACCAATTGTTAGTTCTCAAACTCCTCAAGAGCTTCCCGGTGCAATCTGCAACCAGCCCACATAAAAGGAGGTCAGGAAGAGACCGAAGAAAGAGGCAGACCACTCCACATTAGGAGGTGGCAGTTTTAATGAGCAAGGAACTTACAAGGCTTGTCTTGAGTGGTCATAAGACAAGTAGTTTTCCTCATTCACCAGCCAGATCTGAAGTTTATATAGAAGCCCTGACAGGATTCAGTCACATATTCAGTCCAGATGGTCTCAACACCACATTACTATCTCAAAACTGTATCCTTGGGCAGCTTCTAGCACAGGGAAGGCAAGCTAAGTGCACATGATCAGGGTAGGGGATGGAATGAGTAATCTCCAATTGCCCAGGTCCAGCTCGTGGGACAACCTTCTCCGACAGATAGTCACTGGTAGACCTCATAGCAGGGTTTGGGCTGTCCAACTGACCCTCAGTATTTCCCTGAGAGTTGGGGAGACATGTGGGTTATTCTATCTTCTTAACACATGGGGAAACCAAGGGCCAAAGAAAAGAGGCAGTGACTTGCCCATGACCACAAAGCTCAAGTAAGCCTGGAGAAGCCACATGGCTATGGGAAAAAGGACAGAGACATTAAAACAGATCTGCATTCAAATGACATCCCTCGCATTCAACCAGCATGATTTTGGGCCTCGGTTTCCTCCTGCATAAGTCGGAGCTGATAAAACATATCTCGCAGGGTAGTTTTTAAAATTAAATGTATGAAAAAGGAATGATCTAGCCATGAAAAGACATAGAGGAACTTTAAATACATATTGCTAAGTAAAAGAAGACAATCTGAAAAAGCCACATGCTGTGTAATTCCAACTCTATGACATTTTGTAAAAGGCAAAACTAAGAAGACAGTAAAAAGATGAGTGGTTGCCAAGAGTTAAGGGGGAGGGAGAGGTGAAGAGGTGGAGCACAGAGGATTTTTAGGGCAGTGAAATTATTCTGCATGATACCACGAGGTTGGATGCATGCCATCATACACTTGTCAAAACCCGTGGAATGTACTGCACCAAGAATGAACCCTAATGTAAACGATGGACTTTGAGCAATGATGATATGTCAGTGTCGGTTCATCAGCTGTAATAAATGTAACACACTGATGCCTACCCTGATGGTGTGGGAGGCTATGTGTGTTGGAGAGGAGGTATTTGGGAACTCCCTGGACTTACCACTCAATGTTACTATGAACCTAAAACTGTTCTTAAAAAGTGTATTAATTTTTAAAAATTAGAAGTGTTTTTACGTGAGTGTCAAAAGAGACCATAGGGAACCTTTGCTATCTCTTCCACCATGTCCTCTGTCCCCACTAGACCTAGGAAAACCTAGACTCAAATTCAGTGACTGTCACCCTCTTTAAGGCTGCTCCCTCATTTCCTTCTGGACCAGCACAGAGTCCACCGTCACCTCCTCACTCCAAGGTCCTCCTGACAGTGCTGATACAATGAAAGACGTATTTGTAGTTTGGCTCATAAATGACGTACTGGGCATTCTCTAGGTTTAAAACAAAGGCAGAGAAGGAAGGTCACAGCACTTTGATTAAGTACAGATCTCTCTTTCCCAGGAAGAGTAGTATTTTAACAAATCCTGGCTGACATAAGCAAATGTGTCATCATTTTTTTTCCCATAAATAATTGGTTGTTATATTTAGTATAATTTACTTCTCCTTTCAATTGTAGTCAGTCAGAAGTTGTTAAATTGCCAATGTATACTCAGGGGCTGGTCAAGAAGACAGAATCCAAAATAGATAATTCATCAGAGAGAATTTAATATAGGGAACTGGTAAAACAAGTTTTGAAAGACAGAAATCAAAAAGAGAGCAATTAGGGAATGCAGAAATAAACACAGGAAGCAGTTACCAGCCTGGGACTGAAGTAACAGAGGGAAGAAGTGGGGTTATGAAACCTTAGCAGCTGTGAGAAGGGGCCGTGCAGAGTTGAGACTCAAACCTCCAGGCAAGGCGGTGACCCAGCTGCTGTGGGTACTGCTCAGGGCTGTGGGGAGGCCGATGCTAAGTACCACATTCTGTGCCTCTGATCAATCAATGCCTGAGATTTCTAAAACCTTCTCCATCCGGGGGCTCAGAAAATAGTTAGGTCAGCAGAGGTGAGCATGCAAGAAAGGAAAAGCTGGCCACGCTTCTCCCAAAGCAGCAGGCCACCTCCTGGCACAAGGAAAGTGGTGATAACTTTGACTAGAATTGGAAGCTTTGACTATTACCTGTCACTGCCCCTTGTGATTCCAGCATGAAGACTGTGTTTGGCAACTCAAAGTCACTGCAGGATTTGCGAAAATAAATAAAGGAAAATCTCGTTCAAACAGAGTCAGGAAGCCCTGAACGTGCAGCGGCACGTATTGCAACTTATTTTACAAACCTGGGCAGGAAGCAATTTACCTTACTACATGAGCAGGAGGGGGAGATTTTCTCGTTGCCCAGCCAATGAGAAACCACCACACTCAGCCTATGAGAAGCCATCACCACCCTCTTTTGTTCTCCAGGCTTAGCCATGGTTCACCATAGTTTGCATGTCCCGGATTGCAATTCTTCTGCGATTCCCGAATAAACTCATTGTTGCAGGTAAAACAGGTTACTATTTTATGTTGAAGGTTGACAGACTTCATCCTAAAAGTTATTTAAAAGCTTATGGGACTGCCGTACATCTATTCTGGGCAAAGAAGAACTGCCACTGCTGAATACAATTTGGGAAACAGGTGAGAGAAGAAAATCGCTGTAAGATTGCAACCCACGGCCCTGACTTGCTCAGCCTGCTAGGTGCAAATATAAAGTGCCTGGCATGTAATAGACACAAAATAAATGGCCTTGTTATTATTGAACCCCAGGACTCTGACCCTTCCCACAAGGGTACACTGACCATTACGTAAAGATAACAAAATCGTCACGTTCCAGTTGTGCCAAGAGCAAGGATGTCTGAGAGAGTACTCCAACTTCAGCTTCCCACAACTTAATGGGACTACAACATCCCATGCACCTGAGGTCTCCAGGTGCTGGGCTTTTTCCAATAATTGTCAACAGTGAGTACCCAAATTCAGACTGGCTGGCCTTAAGCCCCAGGTGCTTTCATAACAAGGTTGCTTCTGTATTTGCCCTATTAAAAAGGCCAGGGTCTTGCTGACCCATGGCTTGTAAATTTTCCCTTCCTTGACTCCCCAATAAATAAATATTTTTTTCCTTTATCCATGTCATGGATACTGTGTAATTCATCCCAAATCCTGGAGCTTAATAGGTGGGGACCTAGGTAGAGACCATCTGCATAACAGTCTCAAATCAACTCTGGGGAACACAGAACAAAGTAAATTGACACAGACATTCAAGGCCCTCTATATTCTGATCTCCTTTATACTCAAATTTATATACATTCCCACCCTAAATGCAGGCCCTATTCCAATCAGACCTCTTTTGAATCAGCTCTTTACCTTAACGTACACTGTGCCCACCACCATGCACTAAAAGGCAGAATTGTAGGACCCAATATCCATAAAATGTAGTGATTTGTATTTGTACTGAAGCATGAAATCTGAATTTCATGCTATGAGGATGGTCCGAAAGAATGAATCAATCTTTTGGCAAGGGAGGCTGTGGACTTGCATTGCAAAGGCTTCACTGGGGAGTGAAACAGACCTGAGTTCAAATCCTAGCTCTGCCACTGAGTGACCCTGGGCTAGTCACACTCAACCTCTAAACTCCTGGCTGTCCTTCATAAAATGAAGGGTAATTCGTACCTCGTAGGGTTGCTATAGAGCACATAGAAGGGCTCAGTAAACAACGGCTGACCTTAATATTGTGTTGCTATTCTTACTGACGAGTATGTTTGGAGAGGATGAATAAGGAAACCTGGCCCCTGGGGCTGTGACCCAACGTCAGAGGCAGGTTGCTAGAGCTACTGAGGCAAGTTGGAATGGCTGGTGGGAGAAAAAGAGCCAGGGGCAGGCTCTGGACTGGGGAAGGGCAGGAACTGGTTACAACTATAAGTCCTGGAGCAAAGAGTAAGAATCACCTTACTGTAATTATCCCCAGACTCCTGGGAAATTTTCGAAGATTTCGACCCTGTATTAATATTTTTCTCTCCAGCATTATCCCTTTAAAGTCTGGGGGATTTCAGGATTCACAATAAAATCTTTCCTGGCCTCTCACTTCTTCGACCTCCTCACCCACTCATTTGGCCAGTGGCTTTCAAAGTTGTTTGTCCATCACCCAACCATTTGTGTGACTCAGTGGACACACACACCATATATAAATACCCACGTCCACACATACATAAATGAAATAAAGTTTTACAATATGATACTTACCCTTGCTACGTACATTGTGCTCTGCTATTTCCTATTTTGTTCTATTTCATTTTTATAGATGCACTAACTTAATTTTGTGATTTACTAATGGGCTGTCAATCTGAAAACTATTGCCCTTGACTTTTTCATTACCTCACTGTAGTTTTAAAGATCAAAAAGCTGGAGAGGAACAAGCCAGGAGACTGAGATGAAGAAGCCAATGAGGTAGAAGAATAAAGAGACCCTTCATTAGCTCAATCCAAGTACAGCCAGGCGCCACTACCCGACATTCCTATCAACGACGGAGCATGTACACAATGGTGGTCCTGTAAGATTATAATGGGCCTGAAACATTCCTATCACCTAGCGACATCGTAGCTGTGGTAACATCGCAGCACAGCGCATGACTTACTATCACTTTTCTACCTTATGAAATTTAAAAGGTTATAAAATTTTAAAGTTACAGTAAACTAATTTATTACTGAAGAAGGAAAAATTTTTAATAAATTTAGCATAGCCTAAGTGTGCAGTGTTTGTAAAGTCTCCAGCGGTGCACGGTGACATCCTAGGCTTTCGCATCCCTCACCACTCACTCGCTGACTCACCCAGAGCAGCTTCCAGTCCTGCGAGCTCCATTCAGGGTAAGTGCCCTGTACGTACAGGGTACCATTTCTTTAATCTTTTATACTTTATTTTTGCTGTTTAGATATGTTAGATATACAGATAATTACCATCGTATTATAATTGCCTACAGTGTTCAGTACAGTAACATGCAGTGCAGGCTTGTAGCCTAGGAGCAATAGGCTATACTACATAGCCTAGGTGTGCAGTCAGCCATACCACCTAGGCTCGTGGAAGTGCACTCTACGCTATTCACACATCAATGAAATCACCTAACGATGCATCTTTTAGAATGTATCCTCATCGTGAAGCAATGCAAGACTGTCTGTATCACATTCTCTAATAATTTCCTGTCCCTCAAACTCATTGCCTCTACTACTCCAAATGCAACTATTTCCAACCCTACCCAGTGCCTCCCATCTTACCACCTTCTCCTTACCTCTGATCCCTCATGATGTCACTTCCTCTTTATCTGGTTTCGATAACATAGCTCAGTAATAATTCGTTAATTGAATCATTCGATAAATAGTTGCCTAGTTAGCCCACTCTGTACCAAACATTGCTCAAAGTGCTGGAGACACAGCAGTGAATAAAATGAAGACCCTGCCTGTGAAGCTTTTTATTTGAGGGAAAACAGACAATAAACAAATATGCAAGAACATTTAAGTTATTTCAGTATAGCAGCCAGTGCAAAGGCCTAAGGCAGAAAGGTGCTGACAGATCCCAGGGACAGGGCAGGGGCCAGTGAGGCTGGAGCAGAGTGAGCAATAGGAAGAGGAAGTCAGAAAGGAAGCAAGAAGCCATGTGGTCTCTTAGGCCATCCCAAAGACTGGGTTTTACTCTGAATGAGGTGGGCCATCATTACAGGGTTTGAGCAGAGGGAGTGTCCTGATCTGATTTACGTCTTAAAAGTCCTCTCCTATTCAGAGACTAGATTGTAGGGAACCCGAGGAGGAGGATGCACATTAAGGTCCGACTGGATTAATCCAGGTGAAGACAATGGTGGCTCAGACCAAGATAGTGGGGAGGAGCTGGTGAGAGGTGGCTATAATTTCAAAGGTAAAGCTAATAAGATTTCGAAGGTAAAGCTAATAATAGGATAGAATCAATGATGACACAAGTTTTTTGGCCCGAGCAGCAGAAAGTATGGAGTTGCCTTTTACTGATATGGAGAGACTTTAGGAGGAGGTTTGCTGGAGAGGGAATCGGGAGCTGAATTTTAGATCCGTCAGTTAGAAACCCAAGTAGAGAAATATGTAGCCAGAAGTTAAACACATGAAGTTCAGGAGGGGGTTATCAGAAGGAGACATAAACTGAGAGAGATTAGCATGAACTTGATATTAAAGCCAGGAGACTAGATGAGAACCTATGGAATAAGTGGAAACTGGAGAGAAAAGAGGTCAAAGGCAGAGCCAAGAGGTCAGGTTGATGTGAAAAAAATGGCAAAGGAGACTAAGAAGTTGCAGCCAGCGAGGGGAGAGGAGAAATCAGAGTGCAGAGTCCAAGAATCCTGGGAGAGAAAGTGCTTCCTAAAAGAGGGAGTGATGATCCATGCCAAGTGCTGCTGATGGCTCAAGTTCAGTGAGGATGAAGCTGCTCAGCTTTAATAGTAATCAGAAAAATGCAAATAAAGACCACAGGGAGATACTATTTTACATCATTCGACTGGTAATAATTATGAAGCTTGTGAAGACTATATGTGGGAAGAGGCTTTATTTAGATATAGCAACAGGTTCTCTTGTATAAGGCTAATAGAAGTGTAAGTTGGTAGAACCACTCTGGAAAACAGTTTAGCATATGTTTTTTATGACGTTACAAGATGAAGTTATACAACCCAGAGATTTCTCTCCTAGGTTTCTATCTACCCAACAGAAATGCTTGCGTGGAGCTCCCAGGAGATGTGTAAATCATGTTCTTAACAGTACTGTTTATTATTGCAAAGAAATGGAACAGCCTGAGAGCTCATGGCAGTAGAATGGATAAATTGTTTTCTTTGCATGATGAAATACTACATAGCAGTGAACATGAATAAATCTGAGTCATACTTTTAAAAATATACGTCAGATCATGTACTCTTCTGCTCAAACCTCCCAGTAGCTTTCCATCTCTCTTCAAGTGAAAAACAGTCTTTACAAAGGCCTGCACACTCTCTGCCCAGTCTGGCCCCCACTACCTCTCTGTCCTCATCATTTCCCTTTGGCTCAGGACAAGCAAGCACCCTCCTTTACTTCCTGTTTCTTCTACATGGAGAGTTTGTCCCCAGATACAGACAAGCACATTTCTCACTGCTTTTCAAATGCTGTCCTATCAGTGAGAATTTTCCATCTAGCCCTCCTCATTACATTCTATAGTCTTTAGCCTGCTTTCTTTATTTTTATAGCCCCTACCACCCCCAATTTATCTCTCTCCATGAGAATATAAGCTCTTGGAGGGCAGGACAGTGTCTGCTTTGTTCCAGTGCCTGACGATATGCCCAGCGATAGAGCCACCTCCAGGGTGTGTGAGGCCCCTGTCTAGATATGAACAATTTCGGTCACACAAAATCAGCCTGTCGGCATCATTCTGGGAACTCAATCTCCCATGATCTCACACCAGCCAGCAGGAGCCAAAATGTACAGAGGCCTTCCTAAGCCTCAGTGAGAGCTGGGCTGGGAGATGGGTGGGGGAATCAGGTGAGCCCCACTCCTCTTAGAGTCCGGAAGCTATAGAGAGCAGGGCTCGGGCTCTCTGCTTCCTGGACCTTGACCTAAACAGGTAGGTCTTATGCTAGGTTATTACCATATTTTATCTTTCCTTGTCTTCTCAGTAGCTCTCATGACAGAGGTGTTATGATGCCCATTTTTACAAAAGAAGAAATTAAGTCTCAACGAGGTTAAGTAATTTGCCCAAATCCACACAGCAAATGATGGAGTCAGGGTTTAAGTCATGTCTACTCACCTCCAAAGCCCACAGCACTAGCCTCCTCTATCACATACATCTCAGGAACCCAAAGGCATCTGGAGTCTGTGAATATGAATTTCAGACTGCTTGATGTCCAGCCTTCAATGTCCACCACAAGGAAGAGAGTATGTAGATACCTAAGAGGCATAGAAGGACCTCCAAATACAAAAGCCCAACATATTCTCAGTGAAGGAGGTACTTCAAACTTCCTGGTAGGTGTTCACCTAAGCACAGAATCTTGCAGATACCAGAATGCTACATGCAATTTCCAGACCAGACCCTCCTGCCCTCTGGCCAGAGTGCCCACTCATTGTGGACAAGTCACAGGGGGAAGATGAATCATAAAGTTGTGTGGGATCACAGCCTGGAGCCTCCAGTTGAAGCAGACTGGAAATCTGTCCTTACAGACAAGACATGTGGAGGTGGCCTCACCTGGCAAATGCTGGGAAGGGCGGTGCCTGAGATGGGCTCAGATACTGCCTTATCCCAGCTCCTGGGGGAGAAGAAAGCTAACCCCACCTTTGTAAGAGCACCTGGGGAGGAGGAGGCCTGCCTCCCCTCACTGAGACTTCTCAGAAAGCATCGCCCATTCCCGGGGCACCTAGAGGGAGGCCTGGAGCCAAGATGAACACTTTGGGCAAGAAGTCAGAGGAATTTCCCTGCAAAAGAAATTGGGAGAGATTTAATTTATATTTCTGAGAAGAGGATAGTGATAGGAGAGGGCAGAGAAAGAAAGAGGAAGGAAATGAGGAAAAGAAGAGAAATGCCAAGCAATAGAGAGCTGGAGCCAGGGCTGTAGAAACGGTCGCGAGATGGTGCCTTCTGAGAAGGCCGGGTCTGATATCCGGTTTACTGTAGTCATTGCCACTCTGTAAATTCCCTCCAGGCCATCAATAAATCTCCCACCCTAGGCCATCAATAAGCCTGACACAAACGCAAAAGCCCCATGGTGGGGTGAGGAGGAGGTGGATTTTGAAATAAAAGAATAAAGTTGCCAGCTGACAAACAGGAACCGTGCAGGCAGGGGAGATAAGATTGCTACCGGGCAGAAGCAGGAACTCAGGGCAGGTTGACCAAGAGATGCATCCCCACCTTCAACCCAGGCAATCTTAGAAATCTTGGGAAGACACTAGACTTTCCACAATGAGGGTGAAGGGATGAGTCATTCTCGTCTAGATATCGAGAGATGCAATGACCCAACTCCCTTTCCGGTTAAGGTGTGTTAGGATCTTCTACCTGGTTCTACTCACGACCTCGCCTATCTCTACCCTGGTCATCTGGGTGTTGGTTTTCAAGCATTATCATGTATAGTCTGGAGGAGATACCACTGTAACTGTAGCTCTATGGCCCTGAGTTAACCTCTTCACTTCTCTGAACCTTGGTTTCCTCATCATAAATGGGGACCTCAAAACATGGAGGAATTAAACAGAAAGCCCCTGTGATGGTTAGTTTTGTGTCATCAAATTGCCTCCATAATATGGTGGGCCCCATCAAATCAGTTGAAGGCCTGAATAGAACAAAAGACTGACCTCCCCTGAGCAAGAAGAAATTCTGAAGCAGACTGGCTTTAAACTTGAACCACAACATCAGCTCTTCCCTGGGTTTCCAGCCTGACAGCCCACCTTCTTGTGTTTCTATTTCCATGCTGCTTTCTGCAAGTTTTGGACTTGCCAGCCTCCATAATAATGTGAGCCAAATCCTTAAAATAAATCTCTTTCTGGATATGTATACACATGTTCTATTGGTTTCGTTTCCCTGGAGAACCCTGATTAATACAACCCCTCACCACACACAGCACACTGTAGTTGTTCAGTCAAGTCACCGCCCCCCCCCCAGGGCTGCTGTGAGGCTAAAAGGAGATGTTTTGTGCAAAAACCTGTGGGATATTATCAGCTCTGAGTTTTATCGGCTCTTCCAGCCTCCCTGCTAGTGAGAGATGACCAGATTCAATGTAATTCCCAAGCTGCTTATAAAGAGTGATGGCAGACTCCACTGTGGGGGCTATTCCATCCACATGAACAACTTCTCTAATTGTTCCTCTGAGGGGGCAGGGGCATGCTTTCTTGTGGGGTAGGACTGCTGTGTGAAATGTCACCATCTTAGGAGAGATGTTCCCTGCTGAGTCAAATGTTCAGAGGTAAAATCTGAGACATGTACATCAAGCTAGCGGGTCTTAAATGTGGAAGTGCCCTTAGAAACACCCTGGCGATGGCTCTCATTTTGCAGGTGGGAAACAGAGGCGTAGAGAGAGAGGCCATTTGCACAAGGACAGTTAGGGACAGAACCAGGAACAGAGCCCTGGCTCACTGGTGTCATGCCAAATAGTTTCAGGTAACTTATGCCAGTGACAAACAAACAGGTTAAGGAACTTTATCTAGATCACACTGCAGTAAGTGGTGGAGGCGAGATTTGAACCCAGGTTCAGCACACTTTGAAATCTATGCTCTTTCAACATCTGTCTATGTAAGGTAATAGACACCCCAGACAGCTCACAGACACACACCCACACAGTTATTTGTATTCCCGTGTTTCTATTTCCATGCTTCTTCCTTTGACTTCTCTCGAACCAAACCACCACCTTGCAATTCTTTCCCCTCCCACGGTTCCAGACAGATCTGCGTCATTAAAATGTCATTCAGCACACATTTATAGAGTGCCTTCTGCGGGCAAGGCACAGTGCACATCAGATCTAAAGGGAAACGAACTCACCAAACTTACACGGGGGGAGCAGGGCACAGACAAGAAAATGGCCAGTTACCATTCAGAATAAGAAGTGATCTGATAGAGGCAGAAGAGGACCCTGAAGTGCCCACAACAAGGGCACTGAAACTCTAGGGGAGAACTTAGGAAATACTTCCCCCAAGGAAGTGACATTTAAGCTGAAACTAAGATGTAACAAAGGAGTTAACTGAAGGAGGACACCTGACCCGGTGAAGGCTGTGTGCGCAGGGCTGGAGGCTTTCTAAAGCACTAATCTGATCAAACGCCCTCACACACCCTCGATTAGCAGTTCCCCGTGGCCTCCTGTTTCACAAACGAAAACCTCCAAACTTCTGAACATGTCCTACATTCATCTGGGGGCAGTTTTGAATGGCTATGGAATATCCGGTTGAAGACGGTGAGTAGCAAAGAGAGCCAGGAGTCTTGGGTCGGAAGGAAGATCTGGGCAGGGGATGAGAGGGAAGTCACTTAGCACATAATGACCATTGAAATGGATGCACTCACTTAGGAAGGGAGGCAGAACGGGAAGAGAAAGCAGAACACCACGATTTAAGGAACTAAAGTATCTTAAGCCTGGTTTTGAAACCAGCATTACCACTTACTTCTTGTGTGTGAATTGTACTCAGTGTGATTACACTCAACCTTTCTGGCGTCAGTTTCCTTGTCTGTAAAATAGGCTAGTAAGAGTACCTACTTCTTTGGGTTATTCTGAGGATTAGATGGGTCAATACATGCAAGTGCATAGAACAGCATCTGACGAATAGAGCTCAATAAAAGTTCAATTAAGAAATACAGTGAGCGGAGGAGTGAATGGAACTGGAAGGGGTAGAAGGTACGAAGCATAAACTAGTCTTTCAAGAAATTTGACTCTGAAGTAGAAGAGGAAAACAGCAGCCGAAGGTGATGTGGGGTCATGAGAGGGTTTGCTTTTTGAGACAGGAAAAATCTGAGCATGTTCAAATGTTGATCAGAAGGAACCGGGAAAGAGAAAGAGGTTGAAGACTTGGGGTGTTGAGGAGGAGGGCTGAATAAATAGCAGAGCTGCTCCCTGAGGAAGCAGAAGGCCTCAGGTGTCCAAGAGAGTGCAGGAGGGAGGTAAAGTAGGGCAGGTGCCAGTGAAAGAGGAGGTGGGTGTGGGCAGGAGGCTGGGAAACCACTTTTTGTTTACTCCCTGAGGTAGAGATGACCCATCAACTGAGAATGAGGACGTTGGTGAGAGGTGAGCAGAGAAGGTCAGAAGTGTTCTCATGGGGAAAATGGACAAGACTTCCAAGTTCGTCAGGCTGAGGATAACCTCACCCACAGGACTTAAGGATACACAGAACCGCTTCTCATTGAGTCCTCATTCCTTCCTCTCAACATCCCCAAGGAAGATTCTTGTCATGCCTCTTAGTGGAGAGGAAACTGAGCCTGAAGACAGGTTGGGACCCAGGCTTGGTAGTGGGACTCCAGAACTAAAAACTAGGTTCTCTGAGTGAGGCCACTGCACTAGGACTCTCCTGCTCCTAGAAGCACACACGCATGCACAAATATGCACATAAACACTTGCATGCACGTGCACAGGCACACACGAATAAACACGAGCATGCACACACACACCCTCCGTAAAGACCATGGCAAGTCCAGGACTGCTGCTGATCACACCCCTGTAGCCCGGGCAGAAAGGCATTTCAGAATGCAAGTGAGTGAGGGCCACTTTGTCATAGAAATATCTCAAATCTGCCCTTACCAAGGAGAAAAGTTAGGAAATGATTCGCATATGAAAAGAAACAAGGCACAGGACAATGGGAATAAAATGCTAACATTTGTGTAATAAATGGGGGAGGGAAAAATGTGTATGTGAGTGTGTTTGCTTATACGTGCATAAATCATTTCTGAAGGATGCCAAAAACAACAATGGTGACCTCAGAGGAGGGGGAAGAAGGAGAAGTTTTAGCATATTCCCTTCTGTGCCTTTTGAATTTTGACATAGCTAAATAAGTAAATCTATCCTTTAAAATACAAACTAGTGGTTTGACTGCTATCAGTAACACACCACTTAAAACACACCCCACAACTAAGCTACGTTGTGATGTTGTCTTGACTGAAAACTGTTTCACCTGTGGTCCCTCGGCCCTTCCTTTCTCTCCCCCTTGGCTTCTAGTCCAAATCTTACTCCGACATCAGGTTCTGGCCCCGAGGCCATCCCTATGAACCTAGAAACCAATGACCCAGGTGGGCATTTGGGTCAGCCACAGGCCCCAAGCCAGGACCCTGTGAATGTGACAGGCAGACCACAACAGGCTCTACAATTTGGGACTGTCCTCATTCGCCTCTTTTGATTGCCACAGTTACAGTCGCTCAGTTAGGTCTAAAAATGAAGGGACTCTTCTAAGGAACGGATAGCAAGAAGAGTCTGAAGGATTCCAGGAATAGCCACACAGTGGGTCTCGGAACTCAGGAAGGGTACGGAGCTCAGGACCCAGGCGGTCCAGAGCCCAGATGGCCTCTTGGACGGGCTCCCTCTTTTCCTGCTCCTTCTGGACATCTTCCTGTTTCTGCCCCCTCTACCAGAAGGCCCAGCCCACCACCGTCACTCCACTGTGGGCACAGCCCTGACACCAAGCCCGATAACGGGCCCCCGGCCAGCCTGCAGTGGAGCTGCCCTTGCGCGGGTGCTAATGCTGGACCAATCGTCTATGGCCACAGGAGGTAGGGCCACATGGTTTGGGAATTTCTCTCAGCAGTGGCTTCAGGCAGGGCAGTCATATGATATCCCAAAAATCCCCAGAAAACTTCCAGTCCACAAACCTTAGCTCATCTATCCCGGGGATGGCCTGGTCTCACCTGACCCCAGGGCTCTGCCTCTCATGGATGCGTTTCTGTGAACAGAGGCAAGGATACCTTCCCTGAATCCAAAAGCCAGAAGAAATATCTCTGATATTTGCTACAAGGGAGAAGCTCAGACTTACAAGTATCTGACTACAGAGGACCCGCAGAGGCACACCCCTCCCTCTCCTGTCCCCCTCTGCCACAGCCTTTGGCAGCCACCCCACTCGCTGCCTTTGCCAGGACTCTAGCAGTGGTGAAAATATTTGGAGATTTTGGACAATCTCTGAACACAAAAATAGAGAAAAATAAACTACAGAAACAGCATGGGGTTTTAAACCAGAGATCTAGATTTTATTTCTCCATGGGCCACTGACTAGCTATACGTTCTTAGGCAAGTCACTTAACCTCATTGAGCCTCAGCTCCTTCATCTGTGAAGTGGGAGTAGTGATACCTAATCCATGAGGTTGGCGTGAAAATTAAAAGAAATAATGCATATGACAAAGCTCATAGATGCTCCACAAAAAAACCTCTCGCATCTTCCCTGCAATAAATTCCCTCTGGTTAAGTTAACCAGAGTCAGTGTCTGTTGGCTGCAACCAAGAACACAAACAGAGCCTGTGACTCTCCTCACCCTCACCTCACAGTCCCCACATGGTGGCTATTTCTCATGTTTTCTTGCTACCCAACCCTTTCAAATACCCTTACTATGTTTGGAGAATTTCCTGTCCCGAGTTCCACTTTTCCAAAGTAGAA
The DNA here is from genome assembly GCF_902729225.1 of Pteropus medius. Taxonomy (NCBI): domain Eukaryota; kingdom Metazoa; phylum Chordata; class Mammalia; order Chiroptera; family Pteropodidae; genus Pteropus; species Pteropus medius. Next base: position 3,682,245 of record NW_024345600.1, read on the forward strand.
GGAAAAAAAAAAAAAATCACTTTCCCAGCCTCCTTTGCAGCTAGGTAGCAGGCATGTGACACAGGCTCCACCAACCAGAGGCAACTAAGTGAGGTTTAAAATTGTGTGAAGGAAGAGTGTGAGGAGGCAAGGACCACATAGGACACAGCTCCTGGCGCTGGAGGAGACGGGGGCATCGGCATTTGGGGCCTGCTGGAGAGAAGATTCTAGCATCTGGGGGACCAGCGTCGGCAGTATGAAATATACCGTCCATGACCAGGGATGGTGACAGGCCTCCACTGACATAGTCGGAGATAGGGTAAGTATAGCCTGTAAGCTAGGTTCTCTGGTCCTCCTGGAAGTTCCCTGGGAATCAAAGATGTTAAAATAAATTCCTTTGCTGACCAAAACAAGAATGACTTCTATATTTTGCGACTAAGAACACTGACACATATACATATGCAGTGCCTGTTTTTATTTCAGCCTTATTGAGGTGAAATTGACATATAAAATTATAAGATATTTAAAGTGCACACCATGGTGATTTGATATACATACACATCGTGAAAGGATCCACACTCCATCTCGTTCATTAACACACTCATCACCTCACATATTGATCTTTATTTTTTTGTTGCTGTCAAGAACATTTAAGTTCTACTCTCTTAACAATTTCAACTATAGAATACATTGTTATCACCAAGAATCACCATGCAATACATTAGATCCTCAATCTTTATTTATCTTAGAGCTGACATTTTATACCATTTTACCAACCTCTCTCGATTTCCCCCAGCCCCCAGCCCCTGGCAACCACTTTTCTACATCCTGTTTCTTTGAATTTGACTTTTTTTTTTTCTTTTTAAGATTCCACATACAAATAATACCATGCACTACTTGTTTGGCTTATTTCACTTAGCATAATGCCCTCAAGGTCCATCCATGTTGTCACAAACATCAGAATTTCTTTCCAACAGCTAAATAATATTCCCTTGTGTCTATTTATATATCTCACATCTGCTTTATCCAGTCATTCATCAATGCACATTTAGGTTGTTTCCATATCTTAGCTATTATGACTAATGCTGCAATGAACATGGGAGCGCTGACATCTCTTTAATATCTTGTATTCTTTTCTTTTGGCTATATACCCAGAAGTGGGATTGCTGGGTGATATGGTAGTTCTGTTTTTAAATTTTTTGAGAAACCTCCATACTGTTTTCCACAATGGCTGTACCAATTTGTAGCCCCATCAACAGTGCACAAGCGTTCCCTTTTCTCCATATCCTAACCAACACTCATGACCTCTTCTTTTTGATGACAGCCATTCTAACAGGTGTGAGGTGATATCTTCTCATGTTTCGGATTTGCATTTCCTTGATGATTAGTGATTCTGGGCACATTTTCATTTACCTGTTGTCCATTTGTATGTCTTTTTGGGGAAAAAGTCTATTTTGTTTCCTGTGGCCATTTTTTAATTCGATTGTTTTTTTGATTTTTTGCCATTGAGTTGTACGAGTTCTTTAGATATTTTAGATATTGAGCCTTTACCAGATATACGATTTGCAAATATTGTCTCCCACTCCATAACTTAACTTTTCATTTTCTTGATGGTTTCCTTTGCTGTGCAGAAGCTTTGTCATTTGATATAGCCCCTCTTGTTTGTTTTTCCTTCTGTTGCTTTTCCTTTTGGTATCAAATCAAAAAAATCTTTGCCAAGACTGATGTCAAGGAACTTACCCCTAATGTTTTCTTCTAAAAGTTGTATGGTTTCAGGTCTTACATTCAAGTCTTTAATCCATTTTGAGTTGATTTTTGTGTACAATGTAAGGTAGGGGTCCAGTTTTATTCTTTTGCATAGCTATCCAATTTTCCCAACACCATTTATTGAGAAGACTATCTTTTCCCCATTGTAAATTCTTGACTTCTTTATCATAAATTAATTGACCATATATGTGTGGGTTCATTTCTGGCCTCTTGATTCTGTTCAATTGATCTGTGTGTTTGCTTTTATGACAATACTGTACTGTTTTAATTACTACAGTTTTGCAACATAGTTCAGAATTAGAAAGTATGATGCCTCCAGGTTTGTTCTTCTTTCTCAAGATTGCTTTGGCTATTCAGAGTTTTTTATGGTTCCATACAAATTGATGTTATTAAAATGTTTGTACTACCCAAAGCAATCTATAAATTCAAGGCAATTTTAATCAAAATTCCAGTGGCATTTTTCCCAGAAATAGAAAGTAGCATGAAAATTTTAACAATATTAATTCTTCCAATCTATGAGCATAGACTATCTTTCCATTTATTTGTATCTTTTTCAGTTTCTTTCATCAATATCTTATAGATTTCAATGTACAGATCTTTCACCTCCTCAAATTTATTTCTAGATATTTTATTTTCAATTCCATTGTAAGTGAGATCTTCTTAATATCTTTTTCTGATAATATATAGACCCCAGTTTTTATATATTGATATTATATTCTGCAACTTTACAAAATTGTTCTAACAATTTTTTGGTGGAGTCTTTAAGATTTTCTATATATAAATGTCATCGGCAGAGAGAAATGGTTTTACTTCTTCCTTTCAAATGTGGATGCCTCGTATTTCTTTTTCTTGCATAATTGCTCTGGCTAGGAATAAAAGTGGCAAAAGTGGGCATCCTTATCTTGTTCCTGATCTTAGAGGAAAAGTTTTCAGCTTTTCACTGTTGAGTATGATGTTAGCTATGGGCTTGTCATATTGGAGCCTTTATTGTGTTGAGGTATGTTGAGAATTTTTACCATGAATAGACGTAGAATTTGTCAAATGCTCTTTCTGCATCTATTGAGATGATCATATAGTTTTATCCTTCATTTTATTAATGTGGTGTATCACATTGATTGATTTATGGATATTGAGTTATCCTTGCATCCCTAGAATAAATCCCACTTGATTGTGCTGTATGATTTGTTGATTTAGGCTTGCTAATATTTTGTTGAAGACTTTTGCATCTGTGTTTATCAGGGATATTAGCCTGTACTTTCCTTTTCTTGTAGTATCCTTGTCTGGTTTTGGTATCAGGATAATGCTGGCCTCATAAAATGAGTTCAGAAGTGTTCCTCCTCTTCTCATTTTTGGAAGAGTTTGAATTGGTATTAATTGTTTCTTAAGTGTTGGTAGAATTCACCAGTGAAGCCATCTGGTCCTATACTTTTCTTTGTTGGGAGGTTTTTGATTATCGATTCAACCTCCTTACTAGTAACTGGTCTGTTTGTATTATCTATGTCTTCATGATTCAGTCTTAATAGGTTGTAGGTTTCTAGGTATTTATCCATTTTTCTGGGTTATTCAATTCATTGGTATATATTTGTCATAATAGTCTCATGATTATTTGTATTTATGTTGTCATTTGTGTCAGTTGTAATGTCTCCTCTTTGATTTACAATTCTATTTGAGTCTTCTCTTTTTTTTCTTGATAAGTCTAGCTAAAGTTTCTTTTGTTTATCTTTTCAAAAAACCAGTTCTTAGTTTCATTGACCTTTTCTATTGCCTATTTAGTCTTTATTTCATTTATTTCTGCTCTGATTATTTCCTTCCTTCAACTAACTGGGGACTTAGTTCCTTGAGGTATAAAATTAGGTTATTTACTTGAGAGCTTTCTTTTTTCTTAATATAAGCATTTATCACTATGAACCTCCTTCCCTCTTAGAACTGCTTTTGTTACATCCCATAAGTTTTAGTGTATTGTAATTTTTATTTCATTTGTCTCAAGATATATTTTTATTTGTCTTTTAATTTCTTCTTCAACCCATTAATTGATCTGCAACATCTTGTTTAATATCCATGTACTAGTGAATATTCCAGTTTTCTTCTTATAATTGATTTCTAGTTTCATACCATTGTGACTGGAAGAGGTGCTTGATATGATTTCAATCTTCTTAAAATTATTAAGACTTGTTTTATGACTCAACATATAGTCTATTCTAGAGAATGTTCCATGTGTGCTTCTGATAATGTTGGATGAAATATTCTGTAAATATCTGTTAAGTTCATCTGGTCAAATGTATAGTTTAAGTACAATATGTTCTTATTGATTTTCTGTCTGGATGATTTGTTCATTGTTGAAAGTGGGGTAGTGAAGTCTCTGACTATTATTATAGTGCTCTTTATTTCTCCCTGTATGTCTGTTAATATTTGCTTTATATATTTAGGTACTCCCATGTCGGTACATAAATATTTACAAATGCTATATCCTCTTGGATTGACAACGTTATCATTAGATAATGACCTTCTTTGTCTCTTAATACAGTCTTTGGCTTAAAGTCTATATTTAAAGCTATATAAGTATAGCTACCCCTGCTTTCTTTCGATTTCCATTTGCATGAAATATCTATTTCCATACCTATACTTTCAGTCTATATGTATCTTTAAAGCTGAAGTGAGTCTCTTGTAGGCAATATTAGGTCTTGTTTTTTATTCTATTCGGCCACTCTATATCTTTTGATTAGAGAATTTACTCCTTTTATACTTTAAGTACTTATTGATAGGTATGGACTTACTATTGTCATTTTATTAATTGTTTTCTGACTGTTTTTATGATTCCTTTGTTCTTTTCTTTTTCTCTCGCTCTCTTCCTTTGTAATTTGATGATTTTCTGTAGTGGTAAGTTTAAAGTTCTTTCTCTTTATCTTTTGTGTGTTTACTATAGGTTTTTGCTTTGTGATTTGAATGAGTCTTACATAAAACATTTTATATTTATAAAACTATATTTTAAGCTGAGAATAACTTAACTTTGGATATGTACAAAGCTCTATATTTTTACTCTCCCTATATACATTTTATGTTGTCTATGTCACAATTTACATCTTTTTACCTTTGTAGTTATAGTTATTTTAAAAACTTTTGTTTTTTAACCTTCATACTACATTTATAATAGTGGTGATTTACCTACCACCATTACATTAAAGTATTCTGAATTTAACTATATATTTACCTATACTAGTGAGATTTATACTTTCATATGTTTTTCTATTACTAACTACAGTCCTTTTATTTCAGCTTGAAGAAGTCCTTTAACATTTCTCATAAGGACACTCTAGTGGTGATAAGCAACTTCAGCTTTTGATTGTTTGGAAAACTCCAATTCTGGATAACTTTGCTGGGTAAAGAATTCTTGGTCAAAAGTTTTTTTTCTTTCAGCATTTTAAATATATCATGCCACTCCCTTCTGGCCTGAAAAGTTTCTGCTGAAAAATCTGCTAATATTCTTATGGGGTTTCCCTTGTACATAGCAAGTTTTGTTCTAAGATTCTACTGCTTTAAGATTCTCCTCTTCTCTTTACTTTTTGACAATTTAATTATAATGTGTCTTAGTATGGACCTCTTTAGATTTATCTTGTTTGGAACTTTCTGGGCTTCCTGGATCTGGATGTCTGTTTCTTTCTACAGTGAGGAGGGTTTTCAGCCATTATTTCTCTGAATAAGCTTTATGCTTCTTTCTCTCACTCTTCTCTTAGAACACTTGTAATATAAATATTGGTCCTCTTGATGGTGTCTCATAAATCCCTTAAGTTGTTGTTACTTTTTTTTATTCTTTTTTCTTTTTGCTCCTCTGATTGGAAGAATTTGACTGTCATACCTTCAACTTCATCGATGCTTTCTTCCACTTCATCTAACCTGTTGTAGAACCCTTCTACTGAATTTTTCATTTCAGTAATTGTATTTTTTCGCTCTATGATTTCTGTTTGGTATTTCCTTATATTTTTTATTTCTGTTGAAATTCTCCCCTTGTTCATGCATTGTTCTCCTGACCTCAATGAATAGCTTTATGACTATTATTTTAAACTCTTTATCAAATAAATCACTTCTCTCCATCTCATTAAAGTCTGTTTCTGAAGCTTTATCTTGTTCTTTTGTTTGGAACATATTATTTGCATTTATATTCCTTCATTTTCCTTGACTTTCGTGTTGGATTCTATGCATTAAATAAAACAACCACCTCTCCCAATCTTGAGGGAGTGGTCTCATGTACAAGGTAAACATTATCATTCAGCCCATTCTGAACCCTTGGTTGTCTCTCCAGCTTTTGTCATTGTCTGAGCTGCTTTTTTGTTCTTAGTGGCTTCCAGTAGTTGAGGGTATGCCAAGGCCTTTCAGTGTCCCTAGGGGAGGAACTAAGCAGCACTTAGATATAAGCTGATTGGAAGCTGAACCTTCAGGCAGCAACTTTTATAGTATACAAATAGATCCCTTTCAGGGGAAGACTGGGAGATGGGTGTTTCTGCTCCCTCTTCACTGAGCCCTGGGAGGATAGCCCATTAAAAACCGTTTCTTTATTTGCTATAGTCTTCTTGGTTCCAAGGATGTAAGCCCCACTGGCTTTCATAGCTGGTTGTTTTGGGGTCCCATCCCTCAGATAGAAGTCTTAAAAGTTGGGGTGCAAGATATTGGATCTAAACCCTTTGCTCCTCAAGAAGAAGCTGGGAATTATACATTCCCTTACAAATGCTGTGCTGGGGATGGGATTTTTAGTGACAGTGCGTCTCAGCTTTTCCCACCCATTTTTATGTATTTTCTTACTTTTCCAATGTGTAGAAGTCACTAGGCTGATTACTGGATTTCTTTCAGGGGGAAATTGCTTTATGTGTTGCTGTACA